>NW_027462636.1:0-53254 GCF_050947455.1 Rhinoderma darwinii
TGAGGGGTTTATATTTCCGGTGATTGCGTGGTGTGAGGGGGTTTATATTTCCGGTGATTGCGCGGTGTGGGGGGTTTTATATTTCCGGTGATTGCGCGGTGTGAGGGGTTTATATTTCCGGTGATTGCGTGGTGTGAGGGGGTTTATATTTCCGGTGATTGCGCGGTGTGAGGGGTTTATATTTCCGGTGATTGCGCGGTGTAAGGGGTTTTATATTTCCGGTGATTGCGCGGTGTGAGGGGTTTATATTTCCGGTGATTGCGCGGTGTGAGGGTTTTATATTTCCGGTGATTGCGCGGTGTGGGGGGTTTATATTTCCGGTGATTGCGCGGTGTGAGGGGGGTTTATATAACCGGTCGGCATCACGCAGTTTCTTCGGAGGACAGAGGAAGCCACGATCTATAACTGATCAAATTCCGGGGTCGCTATTAATCACGAGGGGTTAAGCGGCCAGGATTGCGCGGTCTCTGATCTTGGCGGTTGCCGGCGGCTGTCAGTAGTCGTGTACGGTGCAGGCTCCGCTCCTTCTAGTGTGACGGCGCACGTACAGCATAATACTATAGATCTGATGTCACCAAGGGGTTAAACCCTCCTGTATTTCATATTTACAGCGCTAATAATAAATAATAATAATTACCAACACTGTGCCAGACAAAAACGCACCAAAACCGGACAGAAATGACCTCATGTAACCTTACTACTGCATCATGGGAAATCTCCTGACTGATAACAGAGAGAAAACTAAACAACAGCGGTGACCGGAAGTCACGTACACCCGACCAGCGCTGCTCTCTACATCATACACGGCAACATCTGAAGGACCAGTAATGACGTCACCACCATGTGACCGGGACAAGAGAGGCGGAGCTTATAACTGGAGAGGAGGCATAGCCCCACCCCTCATGTGACGTAATCATGAACGCTTCTCAACATAGCACAGGAGACCGGAACACTCACAGAACTCCGCCCCACATGTCACGTGATCAGCTTCACAGGTCTTTCCTCCACCACTTTTCTCAAATGATAAGCTCCACCCGTCCCAGTCACGTGGTGGTGATGTCATCACAGGTCCTTTTACCACAACACATTATATTTTGCAGTGTTATGACCGATCACTCCTTCATCGATCATATGATGCTCAGGACCCCTCATGTCACTTGATCATCACACAGGTCCTTCATACATCGCTCACACTTCTAAACCCCCCCCCCCTGATGCCGCGGTCACGTGACCTTGATATCCCAGGTCCTTCCACCTCCGCCTCTCTTCACTAATAAGCTCCGCCTTTTCCTGTCACTTGGTGGTGACGTCATCACAGGTCCTTCAGCTGTTACGTGATGAGGTAAAGAGCAGCGCTGGTCGGGTGTTCTCTCTGTTGTCAATCATTGAGTGACCCCGCCCACTGGACGCCTAGCCCGGATTTAACCCCTCCAGTGCCGGCCTCTTTGGGGTAAGTGGTTATTTCTGGTCTTTGTAGTGGTCGGGTGGTTTGTGGGACGAGTCGTGTTTTGTAATGACATAATATTCGGGACTTACAACTTATTCACTGACTTTTATACATTTCTTGTTAATGTCGTTCACCGTGCGGTTTAAGGGAATGTTCACACGTAGCGAATACGACCCACAACACGCAAGGAAATCACCCCGAATATTCACCCCAAATGGTGGACGTATAATCCCCCCGAATATCTACTACAGAAATACAGCAAGGCCGATCCTCACCTCTCCCAGCGTTACCATAGCAACACGTCCCTGCTCTTCCGGCTGTGTTCAGGTGACCCCTATAAGGACATGTGACCTCTCCGGCCTGTGATTGGCTGCAGGGGTCACATGACGCCTTCTTTTTTATATATGTGTAACCTGCAGCGTTGCTGTGAACACGCGGTGGAGCCGCAGAGGATTCTGGGAACAATGGCGGTTGTTGCAGAACTTGACTTTCCATTTCACTTAATGGGGAAATTCTGCAACAAATGCGCAGCGAATCCGCGGTATAAATGCGATATCCTGCGTGTCTATAATCCGCCCCGCAGGTTAACCCCTTCATCACCAGGACGGGTTTAGTTGTTCCCTCAGATCTATTTCTTGTTTATTTTTCTGCCGGTCCCGCGGTGCGAGGATTAGATTCTGCCGGACGATACCAAATTTCTATGGTTTTTTTCATGATGTGCGATATTTACATAGAAATAACTTTTTGTTAGAAAACAATGTTATTTAGTGTCGCCATATTCTCATAGTTGCCAACAGTCCTGAATTTGCCGGGACTGTCCCAAATTTACAGAGACAGTCCCGGCAAATAACTGTCCCGGCCATTTTCAATTGTATTTGCATCCTCAGGACGCAGGTACTACTGAATACTGTGGCGGAGCAGGAAACTCTCCGCTCCCTGCTCTGCCATTCACTCCTCCGGGAGCGGAATACCCGGCCAGAGCGTCGGCAACCCTCTGCCTGGGGATTCTACACTTAGCCTGGGCTCAGTCACTGACACATTAACGTTACTGAAGTGTTTAGACAGTGAATAGACATTCCTTCCAGCCAGGACGCCATGTCTATTCACAATCCCGACACTTCACTAACGTTTCTGTGGTACTTACAGCAGAGCAAAGTGTAATCTCGCGAGATCTCGCTGTTAATGACCGGTTACAGGGAGATTACGCTTTGCTCTGCTGTAAACGTTACCGAAGTGTCGGGATTGTGAATAGACATCGCGTCCTGGCTGGAAGGAATGTCTATTCACTGTCTAAACACTTCAGTAACGTTAATGTGTCAGTATAAGACAGCAGATCGTGAACAACGCAGTGTCACTATGCACTGACTAAATGAATGGGGAGAAGTGCATGATGCTGATTGGTCACTGATTGGTCAGCGTGATACACTCCTCTGTACAACGCCCACTTGGTCTAAAGTAAAAACACGCCCACTTGGGCATTAAGAAACTCATTAGCATAAATGTAAAATCGCTCCTAACGTGGTAAATATGATCGTTTTTCTAAATATAAAGCATTACTGTCACCGACATTACAGCGCCGATCTCCTTATGTAGGAAATGGGGCACTTCTGCCAATTAACCCTAAGCCCAGAAAATGGCAAAAAGGCATCTAACAAGCGGACAGCGTGACCAAAAGACTCATGAGGGCTGCGCAGGAAAAGGACCTTCTCGTCAGCGTACAGGCCCACCACAGCAGACCCTCCCTCCCACTGCACACCAGTTACCATAGGGGTGGATCTCAATCTAATAGCTATAGCTTCAATGGCAATAGCAAATAAAACCGGTGAGAGGGGACATCCCTGCCGCGTACCCCGTGCCAGAGGAGAAGAATCCGAGGGGATGCCATTGACCACCACAATAGCCATAAGGGATTTATAGAGAAGTTGGATCCATGAGATAAATGTAGGAGCAAAGCTGTGAAGGCCGGCCAGAAGGAAGGAGCGCTCAACAGAGTCGAACGCCTTCATAGTATCTAATGAAGCGACAGCCCAAGGCAAATGACGCATTCTACCCATCTGCATAAGTGTCTGTACACGTGTAATGTTTATAGATGTAGATTTACCGCGCATGAATTCAGTTTGGTCAGGGTGAATAATTGTTAGAACAACTTGATTCAGTCGCTTTGCCAGGATCTTAGGTAGGATTTTATAGTCCACGTTAACTAGGGAAATTGGTCTATAAGAACCACAATCAACAGGGTCTTTATCCGGCTTCAGTAGCACAATGATAGAAGCATCATCAAATGTAGAGGGAAGTGAGTGGCTGAGTAAAGCCTGGTTAAGAGTATCTAACAACATGGGGCCCATATGTTCCCGATACCTCCTATAACCTTCAATAGGGAGCCCATCAGGACCTGGGGATTTATGGAGAGACATTTCCTGAATAGCCTCTTGAAGTTCCGCCATCATCATAGGGGAGTCAAGCAATGTAACCTGCGATGAAGAGAGAGTAGGAAAAGTCAGATCCCTCAGATAAACTACAACGTCTGCGATGGTATGATTAGAGGTGGAACTATATAAAATGGTATAGTCCTTTCTAAATCTGGTAGCAATGGCATCCCCCTCTGTTAATAGACCACCCTCATTATCCTGAATTGGAGGAGTTATTGTGTCTAATTAAGTGGGCCAATAACTGACTGGATTGATTCTCCATCTCAAAATAATATTGACGTGTAACAATTTGCGCTTAGTCTTAAGGTGAAGCACATGTTTATATAAACGAGTGAAATGTAACCAACCTGACCAGTATCGCACTGTGGTCCGAAATCCCCCTGGAAGAGAGTGATATGGAGGACACATAAAGCAGGAGAACCAAAAACATAATCAATCCTGGAGAGAGCCTGTCTCCCAGGAGAATGACAAGTGTATTCCAGAACCTGTGGGTGACAATGTCTTCATAGATCAATCCTGGAGAGAGCCTGTCTCCCGGGAGAATGACAAGTGTATTCCAGAACCTGTGGGTGACAATGTCTTCATAGATCAATCCTGGAGAGAGCCTGTCTCCCAGGAGAATGACAAGTGTATTCCAGAACCTGTGGGTGACAATGTCTTCATAGATCAATCCTGGAGAGAGCCTGTCTCCCAGGAGAATGACAAGTGTATTCCAGAACCTGTGGGTGACAATGTCTTCATAGATCAATCCTGGAGAGAGCCTGTCTCCCAGGAGAATGACAAGTGTATTCCAGAACCTGTGGGTGACAATGTCTTCATAGATCAATCCTGGAGAGAGCCTGTCTCCCAGGAGAATGACAAGTGTATTCCAGAACCTGTGGGTGACAATGTCTTCATAGATCAATCCTGGAGAGAGCCTGTCTCCCAGGAGAATGACAAGTGTATTCCAGAACCTGTGGGTGACAATGTCTTCATAGATCAATCCTGGAGAGAGCCTGTCTCCCAGGAGAATGACAAGTGTATTCCAGAACCTGTGGGTGACAATGTCTTCATAGATCAATCCTGGAGAGAGCCTGTCTCCCAGGAGAATGACAAGTGTATTCCAGAACCTGTGGGTGACAATGTCTTCATAGATCAATCCTGGAGAGAGCCTGTCTCCCAGGAGAATGACAAGTGTATTCCAGAACCTGTGGGTGACAATGTCTTCATAGACCAATCCTGGAGAGAGCCTGTCTCCCAGGAGAATGACAAGTGTATTCCAGAACCTGTGGGTGACAATGTCTTCATAGACCAATCCTGGAGAGAGCCTGTCTCCCAGGAGAATGACAAGTGTATTCCAGAACCTGTGGGTGACAATGTCTTCATAGATCAATCCTGGAGAGAGCCTGTCTCCCAGGAGAATGACAAGTGTATTCCAGAACCTGTGGGTGACAATGTCTTCATAGATCAATCCTGGAGAGAGCCTGTCTCCCAGGAGAATGACAAGTGTATTCCAGAACCTGTGGGTGACAATGTCTTCATAGATCAATCCTGGAGAGAGCCTGTCTCCCAGGAGAATGACAAGTGTATTCCAGAACCTGTGGGTGACAATGTCTTCATAGATCAATCCTGGAGAGAGCCTGTCTCCCAGGAGAATGACAAGTGTATTCCAGAACCTGTGGGTGACAATGTCTTCATAGATCAATCCTGGAGAGAACCTGTCTCCCAGGAGAATGACAAGTGTATTCCAGAACCTGTGGGTGACAGTTTCTTCATAGATCAATCCTGGAGAGAGCCTGTCTCCCAGGAGAATGACAAGTGTATTCCAGAACCTGTGGGTGACAATGTCTTCATAGATCAATCCTGGAGAGAGCCTGTCTCCCAGGAGAATGACAAGTGTATTCCAGAACCTGTGGGTGACAATGTCTTCATAGATCAATCCTGGAGAGAGCCTGTCTCCCAGGAGAATGACAAGTGTATTCCAGAACCTGTGTGTGACAATTTCTTCATAGATAATCCTGGAGAGAGCCTGTCTCCCAGGAGAATGACAAGTGTATTCCAGAACCTGTGGGTGACAATGTCTTCATAGATCAATCCTGGAGAGAGCCTGTCTCCCAGGAGAATGACAAGTGTATTCCAGAACCTGTGGGTGACAATGTCTTCATAGATCAATCCTGGAGAGAGCCTGTCTCCCAGGAGAATGACAAGTGTATTCCAGAACCTGTGGGTGACAATGTCTTCATAGATCAATCCTGGAGAGAGCCTGTCTCCCAGGAGAATGACAAGTGTATTCCAGAACCTGTGGGTGACAATGTCTTCATAGATCAATCCTGGAGAGAGCCTGTCTCCCAGGAGAATGACAAGTGTATTCCAGAACCTGTGGGTGACAATGTCTTCATAGATCAATCCTGGAGAGAGCCTGTCTCCCAGGAGAATGACAAGTGTATTCCAGAACCTGTGGGTGACAATGTCTTCATAGATCAATCCTGGAGAGAGTCTGTCTCCCAGGAGAATGACAAGTGTATTCCAGAACCTGTGGGTGACAATGTCTTCATAGATCAATCCTGGAGAGAGCCTGTCTCCCAGGAGAATGACAAGTGTATTCCAGAACCTGTGGGTGACAATGTCTTCATAGATCAATCCTGGAGAGAGCCTGTCTCCCGGGAGAATGACAAGTGTATTCCAGAACCTGTGGGTGACAATGTCTTCATAGATCAATCCTGGAGAGAGCCTGTCTCCCAGGAGAATGACAAGTGTATTCCAGAACCTGTGGGTGACAATGTCTTCATAGATCAATCCTGGAGAGAGCCTGTCTCCCAGGAGAATGACAAGTGTATTCCAGAACCTGTGGGTGACAATGTCTTCATAGATCAATCCTGGAGAGAGCCTGTCTCCCAGGAGAATGACAAGTGTATTCCAGAACCTGTGGGTGACAATGTCTTCATAGATCAATCCTGGAGAGAGCCTGTCTCCCAGGAGAATGACAAGTGTATTCCAGAACCTGTGGGTGACAATGTCTTCATAGATCAATCCTGGAGAGAGCCTGTCTCCCAGGAGAATGACAAGTGTATTCCAGAACCTGTGGGTGACAATGTCTTCATAGATCAATCCTGGAGAGAGCCTGTCTCCCAGGAGAATGACAAGTGTATTCCAGAACCTGTGGGTGACAATGTCTTCATAGATCAATCCTGGAGAGAGCCTGTCTCCCGGGAGAATGACAAGTGTATTCCAGAACCTGTGGGTGACAATGTCTTCATAGATCAATCCTGGAGAGAGCCTGTCTCCCAGGAGAATGACAAGTGTATTCCAGAACCTGTGGGTGACAATGTCTTCATAGACCAATCCTGGAGAGAGCCTGTCTCCCAGGAGAATGACAAGTGTATTCCAGAACCTGTGGGTGACAATGTCTTCATAGATCAATCCTGGAGAGAGCCTGTCTCCCAGGAGAATGACAAGTGTATTCCAGAACCTGTGGGTGACAATGTCTTCATAGATCAATCCTGGAGAGAGCCTGTCTCCCAGGAGAATGACAAGTGTATTCCAGAACCTGTGGGTGACAATGTCTTCATAGATCAATCCTGGAGAGAGCCTGTCTCCCAGGAGAATGACAAGTGTATTCCAGAACCTGTGGGTGACAATGTCTTCATAGATCAATCCTGGAGAGAGCCTGTCTCCCAGGAGAATGACAAGTGTATTCCAGAACCTGTGGGTGACAATGTCTTCATAGATCAATCCTGGAGAGAGCCTGTCTCCCAGGAGAATGACAAGTGTATTCCAGAACCTGTGGGTGACAATGTCTTCATAGATCAATCCTGGAGAGAGCCTGTCTCCCAGGAGAATGACAAGTGTATTCCAGAACCTGTGGGTGACAATGTCTTCATAGATCAATCCTGGAGAGAGCCTGTCTCCCAGGAGAATGACAAGTGTATTCCAGAACCTGTGGGTGACAATGTCTTCATAGATCAATCCTGGAGAGAGTCTGTCTCCCAGGAGAATGACAAGTGTATTCCAGAACCTGTGGGTGACAATGTCTTCATAGATCAATCCAGCCCAAACCTTCTATCAGCTGACACAAAGGAGTAGTGGGTGTTAAATTATGGGCGGGATCTTGTGAGAAACGGTCTATAGCCGGAGACATTACCTAATTTGATGTACAAAAGCAATAGCTGCCTGAAGGACGGAGGTGTTAGCCTGTAGTGGATTATATATACACAGAATAACATATGGCTTCGTGTCTATTTCAGCATAAACAAAAACGAAATCTCCAGCTGGGTCTCTTCGCGTCTGTATTGGATTCCATCGTACAGTGCGATGTATCAGCAGGGAAACCCCTCTAGAATAAAAAGTGTGAAAGGAGTGGCACGCCCATTGTATCCAAGGTTTCTTAAGATAACTAGATCTTTCACTAATGAGGTGAGTCTCCTGTAAACAGATTAGGTGGGGACGGGATCGCCTAATATGAGGGAACACCGAGGCCCGTCATCAAGGATCAATTGCCAGTCCTGGGCAGTACAGCAGCATACAATGGATGAGCAGAAAAAGGTATGGACAGAGTTATCAGAGTCAGTGGCATAGACATACACATGAACAACAATCAAACATAACAAAGTAACCGAGGAAAATAACCCAGAAATGTCCCCACCAAGAACCATAGGTAGGGCAGACATTTGGGGTAGAAAAATTAGAATGGGGAATACTCGACTACGTCTTGGTCAGGCATACATCCTGGCATCAGTAAGCATATAAGAAAAATGTTCTGGGTCTTTTTGTTTGTTTTTTACCAGTGAATCAGATGAGAACAATATATAGAAAGGAGAGAGATCCCCCTCTGGATCAACTGACCTGAGTAGCCAATGGTAGATATAGCGACATAAGGTACGGTATAACATCATAAAATATACAACATATCACCCAGTAACGTTCATCATGTGAAGAATGTCAGGCTGATCAACGGAGCATTCTCGAAGGGCCCACAGGTGAATGCTGAAGAGTCACTCAAGCCACCGGAGGATGCATCTGGAGCCACTCTCTCGCCGGGCTATGCAAGAAGACCACTTTGTCATCATAGGCAATTCGGAGACGAGCAGGGTATGCCATTGAGTATGGAATGTTTCACTCCTTAAACTTTCTTTTGAGCTCCATAGAGATGGCACGCTGCTTCTGGAGGTCTGCAGAAAAGTCAGGAAATATGGAAATAGTGGAATTGTTGAATTTTAATGGAGCTTTCAACCTGGACTGACGCAAAGACGTGTCTCGATCTCTGTAATTTAGAATCCCAACCAGGAATTGCCGAGGGGCTGCACCTTGAGGCAGCGGCTTAGCCGGAACACGATGTGCCCTCTCAACCACAAAGCAAGTGGAAAAGGCTGGCGCCTCTAAGTTACTCTTGAGCCATTGTTCAATAAACGGTTCAGGAGTTTTGCCCTCAGATTTTTCCGGTAAGCCAATTATACGTAAATTATTACGACGCAGTCTATTTTCAAGGTCATCAGTTTTGGATTGACAAGCATCCGCCTTCCGTGTAGTAGCAGCCAGGGTAGTAGCAAGAGGACCAATCCTGTCCTCTACTTGAGAAAGTCGCCCCTCCATCTCTCCCATACAGCCTCTCAGGTTCTGCATGTTGTGACGGAGCAAACTGACATCAAGGTTTATCTCATCAATCTGGCCTGTTAAAGAAGTTTTGCAAGCATCAATGGCCGATAGAAGTTGCAATGAAACCTGACGTAACGTAGGTTTAGGCTCAGTGTCGGAATCCATGCCGCCACTCGGTCGGGCATCGTCCTCTTTATTTTTGAGGTGAGTAGATCTCGTTTTACGTGGAGAGGAATTATCTTCGTCCTGATCAGTACGAGCAAAATCTTTTAGCTTATCCACTGCAGACTGAGGTTTAGATTTACGCATGGTGCACAGTATAGCTGAAATAGGTAGGTCGCACCCCACCAATAGTGTAGCAGGAAAAGTAAGGCAGCAGATACAGTCTCCTTTTAACAGAGTATGGCACACTGGTAGGAAGTTATATATGGTAAGTAAGCTCTATAGACAAAGAACCGGGTAGGCAGGCAGTCCCAGAAAGTATAGTGAGCAGGTGAACCAAATCAGTGACATAGATGTATAACAGGCATATATGCAAAATGGCTCCGTTAGGCCGCAACTCACCACCCAGATACTGGTAACAATGGAATCTCAGGATCTCCCTTGAGAGAAATCAAAACTGTCGTCCCCAACTGAGCCTGAGGTCTGTACCTTCACCGGCTGTCAGGGGAGACAGAGAAAGAATGTTTCACCATGCGTGCCTTGCAGACACAGACAGGCCACCATTAACCACCAGCCGCCACGAGGAACAGAAGCCCATGCAACCAGGACCACGGAGTCTGACAGAGAGGACCAAAAGACACCTGGGAGAAGCAAGAGATGTCGGGCATAAACAGTGTACCTCCGATGCAAGTGGATGCAAGTCCTTCGTTGTCTCCTGGGCTGAGTTAATATCAAGTGGAAGTACGTCGAGTGCAGGCTGCAGCAGAACACCAGGCCGTCGTGCACTGTTTCCGTCCGCAGGGCCGACGAAGTCACCGAAGAATGTCCCCGGGTAGCCTGCGAGGGGGAGAGGTATGCCCAGAGTTTGTCTGGTCCCAGTAAAAAGATTTACCAGCCAGGATGACAGGATAATCAGCAGGAGAGGTTACGGTCCCCGGGAGCTCAGCTCAGATACGACTATCCATGCTGCTTGCTGGCCACGCCCCAAAAATAATAATAATATTTAATAATATAATATATTATTACCCCTTTAAGGACACAGTATTTTGTCCTCTAATTGTGCCCACACAGTGTTTTGCCCCCTAAGTGCCATACACAGTAGATTTCCCCCTGTAGTGCCCTTACACAGAATAATGTCTGCTTAGTGGCCTTCACACAGTATAATGCCCCCCTCCCCTCGCTGGCACACACACTGCCCCCTGTAGACTGTGCCATACAGCCTCCCTGTAGACTGTGCCATAATCCGCCACACCTCCTTGTTGACAGTGTCATACAGCCCACCACCTCCCCCTTGTAGACAGTGCTGTTCATTCCCCCACCTCCCCCTTGTAGATCGTGACATACAACCCCCCACCTCCCCCATGTAGACAGTGCTATACAGAGCCGCAACTCCCCCTTGTAGATCATGACATATAGCCCCCCACCTCCCCCATGTAGACAGTGCCATACAGCCCCCCACCTCCCGATGTAGACAGTGATATACTCCCCCCAACCCCCCACCTGCTCCTTGTAGACAGTGCCCCAAACACAAAAAAATTGTATTCCTCTAGGCCCCGTTCCCAAGACGAACTGAGCTGCTCCGTGACGGGATCCTTGCGTAGGCCGGCGTGATCCTGTAGCCTAGTGCAGAGTTTCCCAACCTTTTCGGACTCGAGGCACCACTGGAGAAATAAAATTTCCTCAGGGCACCCCTACCAAAAATTGTTTCGAGAAAGACAGAAAACAGCTAAAAACAAGCACTACACTGAGAATATGTTCACACAGCGTTTTTTGTAAGGCAGAAAATATCTTCCTCAAAATTCCTTCAGGAATTTTATAATGCCCCCCTCCCCTCGCTGGCACACACACAGCCCCCCTTGTAGATAGTGCCCCCTGTAGATTGTGCCATACAGCCCCTCACCTCCCCCTTGTAGACAGTGCCATACAGCCCCCCACCTCCCGATGTAGACAGTGGCATACTCCCCCCAAAATTCCTTCAGGAATTTTAAGGCAGATTTTAAATTGAGAGCGTTGTTTGACTTTTTTTTTAAGCCGTTGAAGCTAACGGAAAAGACGTAGGCAAAGAAAGCTCCAAACGAACGCCACAGGTATTTTCTGCCTCCTATTAACTTTAATTGGAGGTTAGAGGTGAAAACCACTTGAAGACCATCAGCCCGCCACTCTCACTTAAATGACCATCAGCCCACCACTCACAGATTCCCCTGTAGATAGTGCCACACAGCCCCATTGTAGATGATAGAACCCCCCCCCCTTCCTGTACATAGCGCTACTGTAGCTCCCTGAAAGAGCGGAATCCCCCTGTGGCTGGAGATTCCGCTCCTGGACGGAGCGCTTGATGACTCTGTCTATTTATGGACAGTGACGTCAAGGGCCTCTACTGAAGTGGAATCCCCGGTCACTGCATCGGCAACGCTGTGGACGGGGATTACGCTTCAGGAGTTGCCCCTGATGTCACTGTCTATATATGGACAGAGACATCAAGCGCTTCATCCAGGAGCGGAATCCCCAGCCACACAGTGGCGCTAGCAGATAGCAGAGCTGGGAGATACCTTCCTGCTTTGCTATAGTATGCAATAGTACCTGTGTACTGATCACGCAGACACTATTGAATGTGGCGTTGCTACAGCTGTAGCAGCTGCTAGCGGTGCCGCCGGCCATGGGGGGCCCATCCCGACTGGCAGCATGGGCGTCCTCATTTGCGGTGTCGCCGCTATGGCTGCTATGGGCGGAAAGGCGGATGCTGAGTCACCGGGCCCGGGCGCTTCTGAAACAAGCAGGGGAAAGGTAGCCAGTGCAGCGCCCCCTTCCACCTGCTAGAGTGATGCACCCAGTGCAATGGCACACCGTTCTGGCCGGCCCTTTGTGGCACTATGTACAATGGGGGTGTGGCGTTATCTACAAGGGGATGTGTGTGGCATTATCCACAAGGTGATGTGTGTGGCTCTCCCTACAAGGGGGCTGTGTGTGGCGCAATCTACTGAAGGGCTGTGTGTGGCGCAATCTACAGGAGGGCTGTGTGTGGAGCAATCTACAAGAGGGTGTGTTGCTCTCTACAAGGGGGGGTGTGGTGCTATCTACAGGGGGGCTGTTTGTGGCGCTATCCACAGTAGGACTGTTTGTGGCGCGATCTACAGGGGGCTGTGTGTGGCGCTATCTACAGGGGGCTGTGTGTGGCGCCATCTGCAGGGGGCAGTGTGGTGCGCCATCTACAAGGGGCACTGAGTCTGGCGCTATCAACAGGGGGCTGTGTGTGGCGCTATCTACAGGTGGGCTGTGTGTGGCGCTATCTACAAGTAGGCTGTGTGTGTCCCTATCTACAGGTGCGATGTGTGTGGCCCTATCTACAGGGGGGCTGTATGGGGCCCTATCTACAGGGGGGCTGTGTGTGGCGCTATCTACAGGGGGCTGTGTGTGGCGCTATCTACAGGGGCAGTGTTGAGCGCCATCTACAAGGGGCACTGTGTGTGGCGCTATCTACAGGGGGCTGTGTGTGGCGCTATCTACAGGGGGGCTGTGTGTGGCGCTATGTACAGGTGGGCTGTGTGTGGCCCTATCTACAGGGAGCACTGTGTGGCACTATCTACAAGGGGCAGTGTGTGGCATTCCCTACAGGGAGCAATGTGTGGCATTCCCTACAGGGAGCAGTGTGTGGCATTCCCTACAGGGAGCAGTGTGTGGCATTAGCGCCGAAACGCGCGTTGGGGTGGACCTTGGCTGCATTCATTCTGTTCATTCATTATGGGTATGTGAGACCTCATCTATTTTGTGTACTTTACTTACCTTATTACGGAATCTCTGCATGTTTGATCCCATTGTGTGGCGCTATCTACAGGGGGCTGTGTGTGGCGCTATCTACAGGGGGGCTCTGTGTGGCGCTATGTACAGGTGGGCTGTGTGTGGCCCTATCTACAGGGGGGCTGTGTGTGGCCCTATCTACAGGGAGCACTGTGTGGCACTATCTACACGGGGCAGTGTGTGGCATTCCCTACAGGGAGCAATGTGTGGCATTCCCTACAGGGAGCAGTGTGTGGCATTCCCTACAGGGAGCAGTGTGTGGCATTAGCGCCGAAACGCGCGTTGGGGTGGACCTTGGCTGCATTCATTCTGTTCATTCATTATGGGTATGTGAGACCTCATCTATTTTGTGTACTTTACTTACCTTATTACGGAATCTCTGCATGTTTGATCCCATTGCATTTATAAATGACATGTGTGTTGTTACGTTTATTGTACCATAGTACTGCTAACTTATTTTTTGACTATAGGGTGTGATTCTATTTAGTCTACAGTACTTTGCATTCACATATGCACATAGCTGACCTATTTACTTTAATAGACTATACTCTCAAAGACGCTCACACACTCATGTCATATTATTTTCCATCAAGGGATACACATGTGTCTCACTAACCGTTCATATATAGATACATGGTTTGGTTAATGCTCCAGTCAAGGATCCGTGTTTTTACTGTGGGTTTATGGATTCTTTTTACATGTCTTATTATATGTTAATAAAATATTTTTGTATTTTCATTACTTCTTTGTTTCTCAGCATTTATTTTCTCTTTTGGTCTCGCTATCTACAGGGGGCTGTGTGTGGCGCTATCTACAGGGGGCTGTGTGTGGCGCTATGTACAGGTGGGCTGTGTGTGGCCCTATCTACAAGTGGGCTGTGTGTGGCCCTATCTACAAGTGGGCTGTGTGTGGCCCTATCTACAAGTGGGCTGTGTGTGGCCCTATCTACAAGTGGGCTGTGTGTGGCCCTATCTACAAGTGGGCTGTGTGTGGCCCTATCTACAAGGTGGCTGTGTGTGGCGCTATCTACAGGGGGCTGTGTGTGGCGCTATCTACAGGGGGGCTGTGTGTGGCCCTATCTACAGGGGGGCTGTGTGTGGCGCTATGTACAGGTGGGCTGTGTGTGGCCCTATCTACAGGGGGGCTGTGTGGCCCTATCTACAGGGGGGCTGTGTGTGGCCCTATCTACAGGGGGGCTGTGTGTGGCCCTATCTACAGGGGGGCTGTGTGTGGCCCTATCTACAGGGGGGCTGTGTGTGGCCCTATCTACAGGGGGGCTGTGTGTGGCCCTATCTACAGGGGGGCTGTGTGTGGCCCTATCTACAGGGGGGCTGTGTGTGGCCCTATCTACAGGGGGGCTGTGTGTGGCCCTATCTACAGGGGGGCTGTGTGTGGCCCTATCTACAGGGGGGCTGTGTGTGGCCCTATCTACAGGGGGGCTGTGTGTGGCCCTATCTACAGGGGGGCTGTGTGTGGCCCTATCTACAGGGGGGCTGTGTGTGGCCCTATCTACAGGGGGGCTGTGTGTGGCCCTATCTACAGGGGGGCTGTGTGTGGCATTCCCTACAGGGAGCAATGTGTGGCATTCCCTACAGGGAGCAGTGTGTGGCATTCCCTACAGGGAGCAGTGTGTGTGGCAATATCTACAGGGAGCAGTGTGTGTGGCAATATCTACAGGGAGCAGTGTGTGTGGTAATATCTACAGGGAGCAGTGTGTGTGGTAATATCTACAGGGAGCAGTGTGGTATTATCTACAGGGAGCAGTGTGTGGTAATATCTACAGGGAGCAGTGTGTGGTAATATCTACAGGGAGCAGTGTGTGTGGTAATATCTACAGGGAGCAGTGTGTGTGGTAATATCTACAGTGAGCAGTGTGTGTGGTAATATCTACAGGGAGCAGTGTGTGGTAATATCTACAGGGAGCAGTGTGTGGTAATATCTACAGGGGGCAGTGTGTGTGTGGTAATATCTACAGGGGGCAGTGTGTGTGGTAATATCTACAGGGAGCAGTGTGTGGTAATATCTACAGGGAGCAGTGTGTGTGGTAATATCTACAGGGAGCAATGTGTGGTATTATCTACAGGGAGCAGTGTGTGTGGTAATATCTACAGGGAGCAGTGTGTGGTATTATCTACAGGGAGCAGTGTGTGTGGTATTATCTACAGGGAGCAGTGTGTGTGGTATTATCTACAGGGAGCAGTGTGTGGTAATATCTACAGGGAGCAGTGTGTGTGGTAATATCTACAGGGAGCAGTGTGTGGTAATATCTACAGGGAGCAGTGTGTGGTAATATCTACAGGGGGCAGTGTGTGTGGTAATATCTACAGGGAGCAGTGTGTGGTAATATCTACAGGGAGCAGTGTGCGTGGTAATATCTACAGGGAGCAATGTGTGGTATTATCTACAGGGAGCAGTGTGTGTGGTAATATCTACAGGGAGCAGTGTGTGGTATTATCTACAGGGAGCAGTGTGTGTGGTATTATCTACAGGGAGCAGTGTGTGTGGTATTATCTACAGGGAGCAGTGTGTGTGGTAATATCTACAGGGAGCAGTGTGTGGTAATATGTACAGGGAGCAGTGTGTGGTAATATGTACAGGGGGCAGTGTGTGTGGTAATATCTACAGGAGGCAGTGTGTGTGGTAATATCTACAGGGAGCAGTGTGTGTGGTAATATCTACAGGGAGCAGTGTGTGGTAATATCTACAGGGAGCAGTGTGTGGTAATATCTACAAGGGGCAGTGTGTGGCATTCCCTACAGGGAGCAGTGTGTGGCAATATCTACAGGGAGCAGTGTGTGTGGCAATATCTACAGGGAGCAGTGTGTGTGGCAATATCTACAGGGAGCAGTGTGTGTGGCAATATCTACAGGGAGCAGTGTGTGTGGTAATATCTACAGGGAGCAGTGTGTGGTAATATCTACAGGGAGCAGTGTGTGTGGTAATATCTACAGGGAGCAGTGTGTGTGGTAATATTTACAAGGAGCAGTGTGTGTGGTAATATCTACAGGGAGCAGTGTGTGTGGTAATATCTACAGGGAGCAGTGTGTGGTAATATCTACAGGGAGCAGTGTGTGGTAATATCTACAGGGAGCAGTGTGTGGTAATATCTACAGGGAGCAGTGTGTGGTAATATCTACAGGGAGCAGTGTGTGTGGTAATATCTACAGGGAGCAGTGTGTGGTAATATGTACAGGGAACAGTGTGTGGTAATATGTACAGGGAGCAGTGTGTGTGGTAATATCTACAGGAGGCAGTGTGTGTGGTAATATCTACAGGGAGCAGTGTGTGTGGTAATATCTACAGGGAGCAGTGTGTGGTAATATCTACAGGGAGCAGTGTGTGGTAATATCTACAGGGAGCAGTGTGTAGTAATATATACAGGGAGCAGTGTGTGGTAATATCTACAGGGAGCAGTGTGTGGTGATATATACAGGGAGCAGTGTGTGTGGTAATATCTTCAGGGAGCAGTGTGTGTGGTAATATCTACAGGGAGCAGTGTGTGTGGTAATATCTACAGAGAGCAGTGTGTGGTAATATCTACAGGGAGCAGTGTGTGTGGTAATAGCTACAGGGAGCAGTGTGTGTGGTAATATCTACAGGGAACAGTGTGTGGTAATATCTACAGGGAGCAGTGTGTGGTAATATCTACAGGAAGCAGTGTGTGTGTGTGTGTGTGTGTGTGTGTGTGTGGTAATATCTACAGGGAGCAGTGTGTGTGGTAATATCTTCAGGGAGCAGTGTGTGTGGTAATATCTACAGGGATCAGTGTGTGTGTGGTAATATCTACAGGGAGCAGTGTGTGGTAATATCTACAGGGAGCAGTGTGTGTGGTAATATCTACAGGGAGCAGTGTGTGTGTGGTAATATCTACAGGGAGCAGTGCGTGTGGTAATATCTACAGGGAGCAGTGTGTGTGGTAATATATACAGGGAGCAGTGTGTGTGGTAATATCTACAGGGGGGCTGTGTGTGTGGTAATATCTACAGGGAGCAGTGTGTGTGGTAATATATACAGGGAGCAGTGTGTGTGTGGTAATATCTACAGGGAGCAGTGTGTGTGGTAATATCTACAGGGAGCAGTGTGTGTGGTAATATCTACAGGTAGCAGTGTGTGTGGTAATATGTACAGGGAGCAGTGTGTGTGTGGTAATATCTACAGGGAGCAGTGTGTGGTAATATCTACAAGGGGCAGTGTGTGGCATTCCCTACAGGGAGCAATGTGTGGCATTCCCTACAGGGAGCAGTGTGTGATAATATCTACAGGGAGCAGTGTGTGTGGCATTCCCTACAGGGTGCAGTGTGTGTGGTAATATCTACAGGGAGCAGTGTGTGGTAATATCTACAGGGAGCAGTGTGTGGTAATATCTACAGGGAGCAGTGTGTTTGGTAATATCTACAGGGAGCAGTGTGTGTGGTAATATATACAGGGAGCAGTGTGTGTGTGGTAATATCTACAGGGAGCAGTGTCTGTGGTAATATCTACAGGGAGCAGTGTGTGGTAATATCTACAGGGAGCAGTGTGTGGTATTATCTACAGGGAGCAGTGTGTGGTAATATCTACAGGGAGCAGTGTGTGGTAATATCTACAGGGTGCAGTGTGTGTGGTAATATCTACAGGGAGCAGTGTGTGTGGTAATAACTACAGGGAGCAGTGTGTGTGGTAATATCTACAGGGAGCAGTGTGTGGTAATATTTTCAGGGAGCAGTGTGTGGTAATATCTACAGGGAGCAGTGTGTGTGGTAATATCTACAGGGAGCAGTGTGTGTGGTAATATCTACAGGGGGGCTGTGTGTGTGGTAATATCTACAGGGAGCAGTGTGTGGTAATATCTACAGGGAGCAGTGTGTGTGGTAATATCTACAGGGAGCAGTGTGTGTGGTAATATCTACAGGGAGCAGTGTGTGGTAATATCTACAGGGAGCAGTGTGTGTGGTAATATCTACAGGGAGCAGTGTGTGGTATTATCTACAGGGAGCAGTGTGTGTGGTAATATCTACAGGGAGCAGTGTGTGTGGTAATATCTACAAGGAGTAGTGTGTGTGGTAATATCTACAGGGAGGTGTGTGTGGTAATATCTACAGGGAGCAGTGTGTGGTAATATATACAGGGAGCAGTGTGTGTGGTAATATCTACAGGGAGCAGTGTGTGTGGTAATATCTACAGGGAGCAGTGTGTGGTAATATCTACAGGGAGCAGTGTGTGTGGTAATCTCTACAGGGAGCAGTGTGTGGTAATATGTACAGGGAGTAGTGTGTGGTAATATCTACAGGGAGCAGTGTGTGGTAATATCTACAGGGAGCAGTGTGTGGTAATATCTACAAGGGGCAGTGTGTGGCATTCCCTACAGGGAGCAATGTGTGGCATTCCCTACAGGGAAAGTGTGTGGCATTCCCTACAGGGAGCAGTGTGTGTGGTAATATCTACAGGGAGCAGTGTGTGGTAATATCTACAGGGAGCAGTGTGTGTGGTAATATCTACAGGGGGGGCTGTGTGTGTGGTAATATCTACAGGGAGCAGTGTGTGGTAATATCTACAGGGAGCAGTGTGTGGTAATATCTACAGGGAGCAGTGTGTGTGTGTGGTAATATCTACAGGGAGCAGTGTGTGGTAATATCTACAGGGGGGCTGTGTGTGTGGTATTATCTACAGGGAGCAGTGTGTGTGGTAATATCTACAGGGAGCAGTGTGTGTGGTAATATCTACAGGGAGCAGTGTGTGTGTGGTAATATCTACAGGGAGCAGTGTGTGGTAATATCTACAGGGAGCAGTGTGTGTGGTAATATCTACAGGGGGGCTGTGTGTGTGGTAATATCTACAGGGAGCAGTGTGTGGTAATATCTACAGGGAGCAGTGTGTGGTAATATCTACAGGGAGCAGTGTGTGTGGTAATATCTACAGGGGGCAGTGTGTGGTAATATCTACAGGGAGCAGTGTGTGGTAATATCTACAGGGAGCAGTGTGTAGTAATATCTACAGGGAGCAGTGTGTTTGGTAATATCTACAGGGAGCAGTGTGTGGTAATATCTACAGGGAGCAGTGTGTGTGGTAATATATACAGGGAGCAGTGTGTGGTAATATCTACAGGGAGCAGTGTGTGGTAATATATACAGGGAGCAGTGTGTGGTAATATCTACAGGGAGCAGTGTGTGGTAATATCTACAGGGAGCAGTGTGTGGTAATATATACAGGGAGCAGTGTGTGTGGTAATATCTACAGGGAGCAGTGTGTGGTAATATCTACAGAGAGCAGTGTGTGGTAATATCTACAGGGAGCAGTGTGTGTGTGGTAATATCTACAGGGAGCAGTGTGTGTGTGGTAATATCTACAGGGAGCAGTGTGTGTGGTAATATCTACAGGGGGGCTGTGTGTGTGGTAATATCTACAGGGAGCAGTGTGGTAATATCTACAGGGAGCAGTGTGTGGTAATATCTACAGGGAGCAGTGTGTGTGTGGTAATATCTACAGGGAGCAGTGTGTGGTAATATCTACAAGGGGCAGTGTGTGGCATTCCCTACAGGGAGCAATGTGTGGCATTCCCTACAGGCAGCAGTGTGTGTGGTAATATCTACAGGGAGCAGTGTGTGTGGTAATATCTACAGGGAGCAGTGTGTGGTAATATCTACAGGGGGCAGTGTGTGTGGTAATATCTACAGGGAGCAGTGTGTGTGGTAATATCTACAGGGAGCAGTGTGTGTGGTAATATATACAGGGAGCAGTGTGTGTGTGGTAATATATACAGGGAGCAGTGTGTGTGGTAATATCCACAGGGAGCAGTGTGTGGTATTATCTACAGGGAGCAGTGTGTGGTAATATCTACAGGGAGCAGTGTGTGTGGTAATATCTACAGGGAGCAGTGTGTGTGGTAATATGTACAGGCAGCAGTGTGTGTGGTAATATATACAGGCAGCAGTGTCTGTGGTAATACCTACAGGGAGCAGTGTGTGTGGTAATATAGCAGTGTGTGGTAATATCTACAGGGAGCAGTGTGTGTGGTAATATTTACAGGGAGCAGTGTGTGTGGTAATATTTACAGGGAGCAGTGTGTGGTAATATCTACAGGGAGCAGTGTATGTGGTAATATCTACAGGGAGCAGTGTGTGTGGTAATATCTACAGGGAGCAGTGTGTGTGGTAATATCTACAGGGAGCAGTGTGTGGTAATATCTACAGGGAGCAGTGTGTGTGGTAATATCTACAGGGAGCAGTGTGTGTGGTAATATCTACAGGGAGCAGTGTGTGTGGTAATATCTACAGGGAGCAGTGTGTGGTAATATGTACAGGGAGCAGTGTGTGTGGTAATATATACAGGGAGCAGTGTGTGTGGTAATATCTACAGGGAGCAGTGTGTGGTAATATCTACAGGGAGCAGTGTGGTAATATCTACAGGGAGCAGTGTGTGTGGTAATATCTACAGGGAGCAGTGTGTGGTAATATCTACAGGGAGCAGTGTGTGTGGTAATCTCTACAGGGAGCAGTGTGTGGTAATATGTACAGGGAGTAGTGTGTGGTAATATCTACAGGGAGCAGTGTGTGGTAATATCTACAGGGAGCAGTGTGTGGTAATATCTACAAGGGGCAGTGTGTGGCATTCCCTACAGGGAGCAATGTGTGGCATTCCCTACAGGGAGCAGTGTGTGTGGCATTCCCTACAGGGAGCAGTGTGTGTGGCAATATCTACAGGGAGCAGTGTGTGGTAATATCTACAGGGAGCAGTGTGTGTGGTAATATCTACAGGGAGCAGTGTGTGTGGTAATATCTACAGGGAGCAGTGTGTGTGGTAATATCTACAGGGAGCAGTGTGTGTGGTAATATCTACAGGGAGCAGTGTGCGTGGTAATATCTACAGGGAGCAGTGTGTGTGGTAATATCTACAGGGAGCAGTGTGTGTGGTAATATCTACAGGGAGCAGTGTGTGGTAATATCTACAGGGAGCAGTGTGTGGCATTCCCTACAGGGAGCAGTGTGTGGTAATATCTACAGGGAGCAGTGTGTGTGGTAATATCTACAGGGAGCAGTGTGTGTGGTAATATCTACAGGGAACAGTGTGTGTGGTAATATCTACAGGGAGCAGTGTGTGGTAATATCTACAGGGAGCAGTGTGTGTGGTAATATCTACAGGGAGCAGTGTGTGTGGTAATATCTACAGGGAGCAGTGTGTGGTAATATCTACAGGGAGCAGTGTGTGTGGTAATATGTACAGGGAGCAGTGTGTGTGGTAATATATACAGGCAGCAGTGTGTGTGGTAATATCTACAGGGAGCAGTGTGTGGTAATATCTACAGGGGGCAGTGTGTGTGGTAATATCTACAGGGAGCAGTGTGTGTGGTAATATATACAGGGAGCAGTGTGTGTGTGGTAATATATACAGGGAGCAGTGTGTGTGGTAATATCCACAGGGAGCAGTGTGTGGTAATATCTACAGGGAGCAGTGTGTGGTAATATCTACAGGGAGCAGTGTGTGTGGTAATATCTACAGGGAGCAGTGTGTGTGGTAATATGTACAGGGAGCAGTGTGTGTGGTAATATATACAGGCAGCAGTGTGTGTGGTAATATAGCAGTGTGTGGTAATATCTACAGGGAGCAGTGTGTGTGGTAATATTTACAGGGAGCAGTGTGTGGTAATATCTACAGGGAGCAGTGTATGTGGTAATATCTACAGGGAGCAGTGTGTGTGGTAATATCTACAGGGGGGCTGTGTGTGTGGTAATATCTACAGGGAGCAGTGTGTGGTAATATCTACAGGGAGCAGTGTGTGTGGTAATATCTACAGGAAGCAGTGTGTGGTAATATCTACAGGAAGCAGTGTGTGTGTGTGTGTGTGTGTGTGTGTGTGTGTGTGGTAATATCTACAGGAAGCAGTGTGTGTGGTAATATCTACAGGGAGCAGTGTGTGTGGTAATATCTACAGGGAGCAGTGTGTGGTAATATCTACAGGGGGGCTGTGTGTGTGGTATTATCTACAGGGAGCAGTGTGTGTGGTAATATCTACAGGGAGCAGTGTGTGGTAATATCTACAGGGAGCAGTGTGTGGTAATATCTACAGGGAGCAGTGCGTGTGGTAATATCTACAGGGAGCAGTGTCTGGTAATATCTACAGGGAGCAGTGTGTGGTAATATCTACAGGGAGCAGTGTGTAGTAATATCTACAGGGAGCAGTGTGTGTGGTAATATCTTCAGGGAGCAGTGTGTGGTAATATCTACAGGGAGCAGTGTGTGGTAATATCTACAGGGAGCAGTGTGTGGTAATATCTACAGGGAGCAGTGTGTAGTAATATCTACAGGGAGCAGTGTGTGTGGTAATATCTACAGGGAGCAGTGTGTGGTAATATCTACAGGGAGCAGTGTGTGTGGTAATATATACAGGGAGCAGTGTGGTAATATCTACAGGGAGCAGTGTGTGGTAATATCTACAGGGAGCAGTGTGTAGTAATATCTACAGGGAGCAGTGTGTGTGGTAATATCTACAGGGAGCAGTGTGTGTGGTAATATCTACAGGGAGCAGTGTGTGGTAATATCTACAGGGAGCAGTGTGTGGTAATATCTACAGGGAGCAGTGTGTAGTAATATCTACAGGGAGCAGTGTGTGTGGTAATATCTACAGGGAGCAGTGTGTGGTAATATCTACAGGGAGCAGTGTGTGGTAATATCTACAGGGAGCAGTGTGTAGTAATATATACAGGGAGCAGTGTGTGGTAATATGTACAGGGAGCAGTGTGTGTGGTAATATCTACAGGGAGCAGTGTGTGGTGATATATACAGGGAGCAGTGTGTGTGGTAATATCTTCAGGGAGCAGTGTGTGTGGTAATATCTACAGGGAGCAGTGTGTGTGGTAATATCTACAGAGAGCAGTGTGTGGTAATATCTACAGGGAGCAGTGTGTGTGGTAATAGCTACAGGGAGCAGTGTGTGTGGTAATATCTACAGGGAACAGTGTGTGGTAATATCTACAGGGAGCAGTGTGTGGTAATATCTACAGGAAGCAGTGTGTGTGTGTGTGTGTGTGGTAATATCTACAGGGAGCAGTGTGTGTGTGTGGTAATATCTTCAGGGAGCAGTGTGTGTGGTAATATCTACAGGGATCAGTGTGTGTGTGGTAATATCTACAGGGAGCAGTGTGTGGTAATATCTACAGGGAGCAGTGTGTGTGGTAATATCTACAGGGAGCAGTGTGTGTGTGGTAATATCTACAGGGAGCAGTGTGTGTGGTAATATCTACAGGGAGCAGTGTGTGTGGTAATATATACAGGGAGCAGTGTGTGTGTGGTAATATCTACAGGGGGGCTGTGTGTGTGGTAATATCTACAGGGAGCAGTGTGTGTGGTAATATATACAGGGAGCAGTGTGTGTGTGGTAATATCTACAGGGAGCAGTGTGTGTGGTAATATCTACAGGGAGCAGTGTGTGTGGTAATATCTACAGGTAGCAGTGTGTGTGGTAATATGTACAGGGAGCAGTGTGTGTGTGGTAATATCTACAGGGAGCAGTGTGTGGTAATATCTACAAGGGGCAGTGTGTGGCATTCCCTACAGGGAGCAATGTGTGGCATTCCCTACAGGGAGCAGTGTGTGGCATTCCCTACAGGGAGCAGTGTGTGTGGTAATATCTACAGGGAGCAGTGTGTGGTAATATCTACAGGGAGCAGTGTGTGGTAATATCTACAGGGAGCAGTGTGTTTGGTAATATCTACAGGGAGCAGTGTGTGTGGTAATATATACAGGGAGCAGTGTGTGTGTGGTAATATCTACAGGGAGCAGTGTCTGTGGTAATATCTACAGGGAGCAGTGTGTGGTAATATCTACAGGGAGCAGTGTGGGTGGTAATATGTACAGGGAGCAGTGTGTGGTAATATGTACAGGGAGCAGTGTGTGGTAATATCTACAGGGAGCAGTGTGTGGTAATATCTACAGGGTGCAGTGTGTGTGGTAATATCTACAGGGAGCAGTGTGTGTGGTAATAACTACAGGGAGCAGTGTGTGTGGTAATATCTACAGGGAGCAGTGTGGTAATATTTTCAGGGAGCAGTGTGTGGTAATATCTACAGGGAGCAGTGTGTGTGGTAATATCTACAGGGAGCAGTGTGTGTGGTAATATCTACAGGGGGGCTGTGTGTGTGGTAATATCTACAGGGAGCAGTGTGTGGTAATATCTACAGTGAGCAGTGTGTGTGGTAATATCTACAGGGAGCAGTGTGTGTGGTAATATCTACAGGGAGCAGTGTGTGGTAATATCTACAGGGAGCAGTGTGTGTGGTAATATCTACAGGGAGCAGTGTGTGGTATTATCTACAGGGAGCAGTGTGTGGTAATATCTACAGGGAGCAGTGTGTGGTAATATCTACAGGAGGCAGTGTGTGTGGTAATATCTACAGGGAGCAGTGTGTGTGGTAATATCTACAGGGAGCAGTGTGTGGTATTATCTACAGGGAGCAGTGTGTGGTAATATCTACAGGAGGCAGTGTGTGTGGTAATATCTACAGGGAGCAGTGTGTGTGGTAATATCTACAGGGAGCAGTGTGTGTGGTAATATCTACAAGGAGTAGTGTGTGTGGTAATATCTACAGGGAGGTGTGTGTGGTAATATCTACAGGGAGCAGTGTGTGGTAATATCTACAGGGAGCAGTGTGTGGTAATATCTACAGGAGGCAGTGTGTGTGGTAATATCTACAGGGAGCAGTGTGTGTGGTAATATCTACAGGGAGCAGTGTGTAGTAATATCTACAGGGAGCAGTGTGTGTGGTAATATCTACAGGGAGCAGTGTGTGTGGTAATATCTACAGGGAGCAGTGTGTGTGGTAATATCTACAGGGAGCAGTGTGTGTGGTAATATCTACAGGGAGCAGTGTGTGGTAATATCTACAGGGAGCAGTGTGTGGTAATATCTACAGGGAGCAGTGTGTGGTAATATCTACAAGGAGCAGTGTGTGTGGTAATATATACAGGGAGCAGTGTGTGTGGTAATATCTACAGGGAGCAGTGTGTGGTAATATCTACAGGTAGCAGTGTGTGTGTGGTAATATCTACAGGGAGCAGTGTGTGGTAATATCTACAAGGGGCAGTGTGTGGCATTCCCTACAGGGAGCAATGTGTGGCATTCCCTACAGGCAGCAGTGTGTGTGGTAATATCTACAGGGAGCAGTGTGTGTGGCATTCCCTACAGGGAGCAGTGTGTGTGGTAATATCTACAGGGAGCAGTGTGGTATTATCTACAGGGAGCAGTGTGTGGCATTCCCTACAGGGAGCAGTGTGTGTGGTAATATCTACAGGGAGCAGTGTGTGTGGTAATATCTACAGGGAGCAGTGTGTGGCATTCCCTACAGCGAGCTGTGTGTGTGGTAATATCTACAGGGAGCAGTGTGTGTGGTAATATCTACAGGGAGCAGTGTGTGTGGTAATATCTACAGGGAGCAGTGTGTGTGGTAATATCTACTGGGAGCAGTGTGTGGTAATATCTACAGGGAGCAGTGTGTGTGGTAATAGCTACAGGGAGCAGTGTGTGTGGTAATATCTACAGGGAACAGTGTGTGGTAATATCTACAGGGAGCAGTGTGTGGTAATATCTACAGGAAGCAGTGTGTGTGTGTGTGTGTGTGTGTGTGGTAATATCTACAGGAAGCAGTGTGTGTGTGTGTGTGTGTGGTAATATCTACAGGGAGCAGTGTGTGTGGTAATATCTACAGGGAGCAGTGTGTGGTAATATCTACAGGGGGGCTGTGTGTGTGGTATTATCTACAGGGAGCAGTGTGTGTGGTAATATCTACAGGGAGCAGTGTGTGTGGTAATATCTACAGGGAGCAGTGTGTGGTAATATCTACAGGGAGCAGTGTGTGTGGTAATATCTACAGGGAGCAGTGTGTGTGGTAATATCTACAGGGAGCAGTGTGTGTGGTAATATCTACAGGAAGCAGTGTGTGCGGTAATATCTACAGGGAGCAGTGTGTGGTAATATCTACAGGGAGCAGTGTGTGGTAATATCTACAGGGAGCAGTGTGTGGTAATATCTACAAGGAGCAGTGTGTGTGGTAATATATACAGGGAGCAGTGTGTGTGGTAATAGCTATAGGGAGCAGTGTGTGGTAATATCTACAGGGAACAGTGTGTGGTAATATCTACAGGGAGCAGTGTGTGGTAATATCTACAGGAAGCAGTGTGTGTGTGTGTGTGTGTGTGTGTGTGTGTGTGTGTGTGTGTGTGTGTGTGTGTGGTAATATCTACAGGGAGCAGTGTGTGTGGTAATATCTACAGGGAGCAGTGTGTGGTAATATCTACAGGGGGGCTGTGTGTGTGGTATTATCTACAGGGAGCAGTGTGTGTGGTAATATCTACAGGGAGCAGTGTGTGTGGTAATATCTACAGGGAGCAGTGTGTGTGGTAATATCTACAGGGAGCAGTGTGTGGTAATATCTACAGGGAGCAGTGTGTGGTAATATCTACAGGGAGCAGTGTGTGGTAATATCTACAGGGAGCAGTGTGTGGTAATATCTACAGGGAGCAGTGTGTGGTAATATCTACAGGGAGCAGTGTGTGGTAATATCTACAGGGAGCAGTGTGTAGTAATATCTACAGGGAGCAGTGTGTGTGGTAATATCTACAGGGAGCAGTGTGTGGTAATATCTACAGGGAGCAGTGTGTAGTAATATCTACAGGGAGCAGTGTGTGTGGTAATATCTACAGGGAGCAGTGTGTGGTAATATCTACAGGGAGCAGTGTGTGTGGTAATATATACAGGGAGCAGTGTGTGGTAATATCTACAGGGAGCAGTGTGTGGTAATATCTACAGGGGGGCTGTGTGTGTGGAATTATCTACAGGGAGCAGTGTGTGTGTGGTAATATCTACAGGGAGCAGTGTGTGTGGTAATATCTACAGGGAGCAGTGTGTGGTAATATCTACAGGGAGCAGTGTGTGGTAATATCTACAGGGAGCAGTGTGGTAATATCTACAGGGAGCAGTGTGTGTGGTAATATATACAGGGAGCAGTGTGTGGTAATATCTACAGGGAGCAGTGTGTGGTAATATCTACAGGGGGGCTGTGTGTGTGGTATTATCTACAGGGAGCAGTGTGTGTGGTAATATCTACAGGGAGCAGTGTGTGTGGTAATATCTACAGGGAGCAGTGTGTGGTAATATCTACAGGGAGCAGTGTGTGGTAATATCTACAGGGAGCAGTGTGTAGTAATATCTACAGGGAGCAGTGTGTGTGGTAATATCTACAGGGAGCAGTGTGTGTGGTAATATCTACAGGGAGCAGTGTGTGTGGTAATATATACAGGGAGCAGTGTGTGTGGTAATATCTACAGGCAGCAGTGTGTGTGGTAATATCTACAGGGAGCAGTGTGTGTGGTAATATCTACAGGGAGCAGTGTGTGGTAATATCTACAGGGAGCAGTGTGTGGTAATATCTACAGGGAGCAGTGTGTGGTAATATCTACAGGGAGCAGTGTGTAGTAATATCTACAGGGAGCAGTGTGTGTGGTAATATCTACAGGGAGCAGTGTGTGGTAATATCTACAGGGAGCAGTGTGTGTGGTAATATATACAGGGAGCAGTGTGTGGTAATATCTACAGGGAGCAGTGTGTGGTAATATCTACAGGGGGGCTGTGTGTGTGGTATTATCTACAGGGAGCAGTGTGTGTGGTAATATCTACAGGGAGCAGTGTGTGTGGTAATATCTACAGGGAGCAGTGTGTGGTAATATCTACAGGGAGCAGTGTGTGGTAATATCTACAGGGAGCAGTGTGTAGTAATATCTACAGGGAGCAGTGTGTGTGGTAATATCTACAGGGAGCAGTGTGTGTGGTAATATCTACAGGGAGCAGTGTGTATGGTAATATCTACAGGGAGCAGTGTGTGTGGTAATATCTACAGGGAGCAGTGTGTGGTAATATCTACAGGGAGCAGTGTGTGGTAATATCTACAGGGAGCAGTGTGTGTGTGGTAATATCTACAGGGAGCAGTGTGTGTGGTAATATCTACAGGGAGCAGTGTGTGGTAATATCTACAGGGAGCGGTGTGTGGTAATATCTACAGGGAGCAGTGTGTGGTAATATCTACAAGGAGCAGTGTGTGTGGTAATATATACAGGGAGCAGTGTGTGTGGTAATAGCTACAGGGAGCAGTGTGTGTGGTAATATCTACAGGGAACAGTGTGTGGTAATATCTACAGGGAGCAGTGTGTGGTAATATCTACAGGAAGCAGTGTGTGTGTGTGTGTGTGTGTGTGGTAATATCTACAGGAAGCAGTGTGTGTGTGTGGTAATATCTACAGGGAGCAGTGTGTGTGGTAATATCTACAGGGAGCAGTGTGTGGTAATATCTACAGGGAGCAGTGTGTGGTAATATCTACAGGGAGCAGTGTGTGTAGTAATATCTACAGGGAGCAGTGTGTGTGTTAATATCTACAGGGAGCAGTGTGTGTGGTAATATCTACAGGGAGCAGTGTGTGTGGTAATATCTACAGGGAGCAGTGTGTGGTAATATATACAGGGAGCAGTGTGTGTGGTAATATCTACAGGGAGCAGTGTGTGGTAATATCTACAGGGAGCAGTGTGTGCGGTAATATCTACAGGGAGCAGTGTGTGGTAATATCTACAGGGAGCAGTGTGTGGTAATATCTACAAGGGGCAGTGTGTGGCATTCCCTACAGGGAGCAATGTGTGGCATTCCCTACAGGGAGCAGTGTGTGGCATTCCCTACTGGGAGCAGTGTGTGTGGTAATATCTACAGGGAGCAGTGTGTGGTAATATCTACAGGGAGCAGTGTGGTATTATCTACAGGGAGCAGTGTGTGGCATTCCCTACAGGGAGCAGTGTGTGTGGTAATATCTACAGGGAGCAGTGTGTGTGGTAATATCTACAGGGAGCAGTGTGTGTGGTAATATCTACAGGGAGCAGTGTGTGGTAATATCTACAGGGAGCAGTGTGTGTGGTAATAGCTACAGGGGGGCTGTGTGTGTGGTAATATCTACAGGGAGCAGTGTGTGGTAATATCTACAGGGAGCAGTGTGTGGTAATATCTACAGGAAGCAGTGTGTGTGTGTGTGTGTGTGGTAATATCTACAGGAAGCAGTGTGTGTGTGTGGTAATATCTACAGGGAGCAGTGTGTGTGGTAATATCTACAGGGAGCAGTGTGTGGTAATATCTACAGGGGGGCTGTGTGTGTGGTATTATCTACAGGGAGCAGTGTGTGTGGTAATATCTACAGGGAGCAGTGTGTGTGGTAATATCTACAGGGAGCAGTGTGTGGTAATATCTACAGGGAGCAGTGTGTGGTAATATCTACAGGGAGCAGTGTGTAGTAATATCTACAGGGAGCAGTGTGTGGTAATATCTACAGGGAGCAGTGTGTGGTAATATCTACAGGGAGCAGTGTGTGTGGTAATATCTACAGGGAGCAGTGTGTGTGGTAATATATACAGGGAGCAGTGTGTGGTAATATCTACAGGGAGCAGTGTGTGTGGTAATATCTACAGGGGGCAGTGTGTGGTAATATCTACAGGGAGCAGTGTGTAGTAATATATACAGGGAGCAGTGTGTGGTAATATCTACAGGGAGCAGTGTGTGGTAATATCTACAGGGAGCAGTGTGTGGTAATATATACAGGGAGCAGTGTGTGTGGTAATATCTACAGGGAGCAGTGTGTGTGTAGTAATATCTACAGGGAGCAGTGTGTGTGGTAATATCTACAGGGAGCAGTGTGTGTGGTAATATCTACAGGGAGCAGTGTGTGTGGTAATATCTACAGGGGGGCTGTGTGTGGTAATATCTACAGGGAGCAGTGTGTGTGGTAATATCTACAGGGAGCAGTGTGTGTGGTAATATCTACAGGGAGCAGTGTGTGGTAATATCTACAGGGAGCAGTGTGTGGTAATATCTACAGGGAGCAGTGTGTAGTAATATCTACAGGGAGCAGTGTGTGTGGTAATATCTACAGGGAGCAGTGTGTGTGGTAATATCTACAGGGAGCAGTGTGTGGTAATATCTACAGGGAGCAGTGTGTGGTAATATCTACAGGGAGCAGTGTGGTATTATCTACAGGGAGCAGTGTGTGGCATTCCCTACAGGGAGCAGTGTGTGTGGTAATATCTACAGGGAGCAGTGTGTGTGGTAATATCTACAGGGAGCAGTGTGTGTGGTAATATCTACAGGGAGCAGTGTGTGGTAATATCTACAGGGAGCAGTGTGTGTGGTAATAGCTACAGGGGGGCTGTGTGTGTGGTAATATCTACAGGGAGCAGTGTGTGGTAATATCTACAGGGAGCAGTGTGTGGTAATATCTACAGGAAGCAGTGTGTGTGTGTGTGTGTGTGTGGTAATATCTACAGGAAGCAGTGTGTGTGTGTGGTAATATCTACAGGGAGCAGTGTGTGTGGTAATATCTACAGGGAGCAGTGTGTGGTAATATCTACAGGGAGCAGTGTGTGGTAATATCTACAGGGAGCAGTGTGTAGTAATATCTACAGGGAGCAGTGTGTGGTAATATCTACAGGGAGCAGTGTGTGGTAATATCTACAGGGAGCAGTGTGTGTGGTAATATCTACAGGGAGCAGTGTGTGTGGTAATATATACAGGGAGCAGTGTGTGGTAATATCTACAGGGAGCAGTGTGTGTGGTAATATCTACAGGGGGCAGTGTGTGGTAATATCTACAGGGAGCAGTGTGTAGTAATATATACAGGGAGCAGTGTGTGGTAATATCTACAGGGAGCAGTGTGTGGTAATATCTACAGGGAGCAGTGTGTGGTAATATATACAGGGAGCAGTGTGTGTGGTAATATCTACAGGGAGCAGTGTGTGTGTAGTAATATCTACAGGGAGCAGTGTGTGTGGTAATATCTACAGGGAGCAGTGTGTGTGGTAATATCTACAGGGAGCAGTGTGTGTGGTAATATCTACAGGGGGGCTGTGTGTGGTAATATCTACAGGGAGCAGTGTGTGTGGTAATATCTACAGGGAGCAGTGTGTGTGGTAATATCTACAGGGAGCAGTGTGTGGTAATATCTACAGGGAGCAGTGTGTGGTAATATCTACAGGGAGCAGTGTGTAGTAATATCTACAGGGAGCAGTGTGTGTGGTAATATCTACAGGGAGCAGTGTGTGTGGTAATATCTACAGGGAGCAGTGTGTGTGGTAATATCTACAGGGAGCAGTGTGTGGTAATATCTACAGGGAGCAGTGTGTGGTAATATCTACAGGGAGCAGTGTGTGGTAATATCTACAAGGAGCAGTGTGTGTGGTAATATATACAGGGAGCAGTGTGTGTGGTAATATCTACAGGGAGCAGTGTGTGGTAATATCTACAGGGAGCAGTGTGTGTGTGGTAATATCTACAGGGAGCAGTGTGTGGTAATATCTACAAGGGGCAGTGTGTGGCATTCCCTACAGGGAGCAATGTGTGGCATTCCCTACAGGCAGCAGTGTGTGTGGTAATATCTACAGGGAGCAGTGTGTGTGGCATTCCCTACAGGGAGCAGTGTGTGTGGTAATATCTACAGGGAGCAGTGTGGTATTATCTACAGGGAGCAGTGTGTAGCATTCCCTACAGGGAGCAGTGTGTGTGGTAATATCTACAGGGAGCAGTGTGTGGCATTCCCTGCAGCGAGCTGTGTGTGTGGTAGTATCTACAGGGAGCAGTGTGTGTGGTAATATCTACAGGGAGCAGTGTGTGTGGTAATATCTACAGGGAGCAGTGTGTGTGGTAATATCTACAGGGAGCAGTGTGTGTGGTAATATCTACAGGGAGCAGTGTGTGGTAATATCTACAGGGAGCAGTGTGTGTGGTAATAGCTACAGGGAGCAGTGTGTGTGGTAATATCTACAGGGAACAGTGTGTGGTAATATCTACAGGGAGCAGTGTGTGGTAATATCTACAGGAAGCAGTGTGTGTGTGTGTGTGTGTGTGTGTGTGTGTGTGTGTGTGTGTGTGGTAATATCTACAGGAAGCAGTGTGTGTGTGTGTGTGGTAATATCTACAGGGAGCAGTGTGTGTGGTAATATCTACAGGGAGCAGTGTGTGGTAATATCTACAGGGGGGCTGTGTGTGTGGTATTATCTACAGGGAGCAGTGTGTGTGGTAATATCTACAGGGAGCAGTGTGTGTGGTAATATCTACAGGGAGCAGTGTGTGGTAATATCTACAGGGAGCAGTGTGTGTGGTAATATCTACAGGGAGCAGTGTGTGTGGTAATATCTACAGGGAGCAGTGTGTGTGGTAATATCTACAGGGAGCAGTGTGTGTGGTAATATCTACAGGGAGCAGTGTGTGGTAATATCTACAGGGAGCAGTGTGTGGTAATATCTACAGGGAGCAGTGTGTGGTAATATCTACAGGAAGCAGTGTGTGTGTGTGTGTGTGTGTGTGTGTGTGTGTGTGTGGTAATATCTACAGGAAGCAGTGTGTGTGTGTGTGTGGTAATATCTACAGGGAGCAGTGTGTGTGGTAATATCTACAGGGAGCAGTGTGTGGTAATATCTACAGGGGGGCTGTGTGTGTGGTATTATCTACAGGGAGCAGTGTGTGTGGTAATATCTACAGGGAGCAGTGTGTGTGGTAATATCTACAGGGAGCAGTGTGTGTGGTAATATCTACAGGGAGCAGTGTGTGTGGTAATATCTACAGGGAGCAGTGTGTGGTAATATCTACAGGGAGCAGTGTGTGGTAATATCTACAGGGAGCAGTGTGTGGTAATATCTACAGGGAGCAGTGTGTGGTAATATCTACAGGGAGCAGTGTGTGGTAATATCTACAGGGAGCAGTGTGTAGTAATATCTACAGGGAGCAGTGTGTGTGGTAATATCTACAGGGAGCAGTGTGTGGTAATATCTACAGGGAGCAGTGTGTGTGGTAATATATACAGGGAGCAGTGTGTGGTAATATCTACAGGGAGCAGTGTGTGGTAATATCTACAGGGGGGCTGTGTGTGTGGTATTATCTACAGGGAGCAGTGTGTGTGGTAATATCTACAGGGAGCAGTGTGTGTGGTAATATCTACAGGGAGCAGTGTGTGGTAATATCTACAGGGAGCAGTGTGTGGTAATATCTACAGGGAGCAGTGTGTGGTAATATCTACAGGGAGCAGTGTGTGGTAATATCTACAGGGAGCAGTGTGTGTGGTAATATATACAGGGAGCAGTGTGTGGTAATATCTACAGGGAGCAGTGTGTGGTAATATCTACAGGGGGCTGTGTGTGTGGTATTATCTACAGGGAGCAGTGTGTGTGGTAATATCTACAGGGAGCAGTGTGTGGTAATATCTACAGGGAGCAGTGTGTGGTAATATCTACAGGGAGCAGTGTGTGGTAATATCTACAGGGAGCAGTGTGTGGTAATATCTACAGGGAGCAGTGTGTAGTAATATCTACAGGGAGCAGTGTGTGTGGTAATATCTACAGGGAGCAGTGTGTGTGGTAATATCTACAGGGAGCAGTGTGTGTGGTAATATCTACAGGGAGCAGTGTGTGTGGTAATATATACAGGGAGCAGTGTGTGTGGTAATATCTACAGGCAGCAGTGTGTGTGGTAATATCTACAGGGAGCAGTGTGTGTGGTAATATCTACAGGGAGCAGTGTGTGGTAATATCTACAGGGAGCAGTGTGTGGTAATATCTACAGGGAGCAGTGTGTAGTAATATCTACAGGGAGCAGTGTGTGTGGTAATATCTACAGGGAGCAGTGTGTGGTAATATCTACAGGGAGCAGTGTGTGTGGTAATATATACAGGGAGCAGTGTGTGGTAATATCTACAGGGAGCAGTGTGTGGTAATATCTACAGGGGGGCTGTGTGTGTGGTATTATCTACAGGGAGCAGTGTGTGTGGTAATATCTACAGGGAGCAGTGTGTGTGGTAATATCTACAGGGAGCAGTGTGTGGTAATATCTACAGGGAGCAGTGTGTGGTAATATCTACAGGGAGCAGTGTGTAGTAATATCTACAGGGAGCAGTGTGTGTGGTAATATCTACAGGGAGCAGTGTGTGTGGTAATATCTACAGGGAGCAGTGTGTATGGTAATATCTACAGGGAGCAGTGTGTGTGGTAATATCTACAGGGAGCAGTGTGTGGTAATATCTACAGGGAGCAGTGTGTGGTAATATCTACAGGGAGCAGTGTGTGTGTGGTAATATCTACAGGGAGCAGTGTGTGGTAATATCTACAGGGAGCAGTGTGTGGTAATATCTACAGGGAGCAGTGTGTGGTAATATCTACAAGGAGCAGTGTGTGTGGTAATATATACAGGGAGCAGTGTGTGTGGTAATAGCTACAGGGAGCAGTGTGTGTGGTAATATCTACAGGGAACAGTGTGTGGTAATATCTACAGGGAGCAGTGTGTGGTAATATCTACAGGAAGCAGTGTGTGTGTGTGTGTGTGTGGTAATATCTACAGGAAGCAGTGTGTGTGTGGTAATATCTACAGGGAGCAGTGTGTGTGGTAATATCTACAGGGAGCAGTGTGTGGTAATATCTACAGGGGGGCTGTGTGTGGTAATATATACAGGGAGCAGTGTGTGTGGTATTATCTACAGGGAGCAGTGTGTGTGGTAATATCTACAGGGAGCAGTGTGTGTGGTAATATCTACAGGGAGCAGTGTGTGTGGTAATATCTACAGGGAGCAGTGTGTGGTAATATCTACAGGGAGCAGTGTGTGGTAATATCTACAGGGAGCAGTGTGTGTAGTAATATCTACAGGGAGCAGTGTGTGTGGTAATATCTACAGGGAGCAGTGTGTGTGGTAATATCTACAGGGAGCAGTGTGTGTGGTAATATCTACAGGGAGCAGTGTGTGGTAATATATACAGGGAGCAGTGTGTGTGGTAATATCTACAGGGAGCAGTGTGTGGTAATATCTACAGGGAGCAGTGTGTGTGGTAATATCTACAGGGAGCAGTGTGTGGTAATATCTACAGGGAACAGTGTGTGGTAATATCTACAAGGGGCAGTGTGTGGCATTCCCTACAGGGAGCAGTGTGTGGCATTCCCTACAGGGAGCAGTGTGTGTGGTAATATCTACAGGGAGCAGTGTGTGGTAATATCTACAGGGAGCAGTGTGTGGTAATATCTACAGGGAGCAGTGTGGTATTATCTACAGGGAGCAGTGTGTGGCATTCCCTACAGGGAGCAGTGTGTGTGGTAATATCTACAGGGAGCAGTGTGTGTGGTAATATCTACAGGGAGCAGTGTGTGTGGTAATATCTACAAGGGGCAGTGTGTGGCATTCCCTACAGGGAGCAGTGTGTGGCATTCCCTACAGGGAGCAGTGTGTGTGGTAATATCTACAGGGAGCAGTGTGTGGTAATATCTACAGGGAGCAGTGTGTGGTAATATCTACAGGGAGCAGTGTGGTATTATCTACAGGGAGCAGTGTGTGGCATTCCCTACAGGGAGCAGTGTGTGTGGTAATATCTACAGGGAGCAGTGTGTGTGGTAATATCTACAGGGAGCAGTGTGTGTGGTAATATCTACAGGGAGCAGTGTGTGTGGTATTATCTACAGGGAGCAGTGTGTGGTAATATCTACAGGGAGCAGTGTGTGGTAATATCTACAGGGAGCAGTGTGTGTAGTAATATCTACAGGGAGCAGTGTGTGTGTTAATATCTACAGGGAGCAGTGTGTGTGGTAATATCTACAGGGAGCAGTGTGTGTGGTAATATCTACAGGGAGCAGTGTGTGGTAATATATACAGGGAGCAGTGTGTGTGGTAATATCTACAGGGAGCAGTGTGTGGTAATATCTACAGGGAGCAGTGTGTGTGGTAATATCTACAGGGAGCAGTGTGTGGTAATATCTACAGGGAGCAGTGTGTGGTAATATCTACAAGGGGCAGTGTGTGGCATTCCCTACAGGGAGCAATGTGTGGCATTCCCTACAGGGAGCAGTGTGTGGCATTCCCTACTGGGAGCAGTGTGTGTGGTAATATCTACAGGGAGCAGTGTGTGGTAATATCTACAGGGAGCAGTGTGTGGTAATATCTACAGGGAGCAGTGTGGTATTATCTACAGGGAGCAGTGTGTGGCATTCCCTACAGGGAGCAGTGTGTGTGGTAATATCTACAGGGAGCAGTGTGTGTGGTAATATCTACAGGGAGCAGTGTGTGTGGTAATATCTACAGGGAGCAGTGTGTGGTAATATCTACAGGGAGCAGTGTGTGTGGTAATAGCTACAGGGGGGCTGTGTGTGTGGTAATATCTACAGGGAGCAGTGTGTGGTAATATCTACAGGGAGCAGTGTGTGGTAATATCTACAGGAAGCAGTGTGTGTGTGTGTGTGTGTGTGGTAATATCTACAGGAAGCAGTGTGTGTGTGTGTGGTAATATCTACAGGGAGCAGTGTGTGTGGTAATATCTACAGGGAGCAGTGTGTGGTAATATCTACAGGGGGGCTGTGTGTGTGGTATTATCTACAGGGAGCAGTGTGTGTGGTAATATCTACAGGGAGCAGTGTGTGTGGTAATATCTACAGGGAGCAGTGTGTGGTAATATCTACAGGGAGCAGTGTGTGGTAATATCTACAGGGAGCAGTGTGTAGTAATATCTACAGGGAGCAGTGTGTGGTAATATCTACAGGGAGCAGTGTGTGGTAATATCTACAGGGAGCAGTGTGTGGTAATATCTACAGGGAGCAGTGTGTGTGGTAATATCTACAGGGAGCAGTGTGTGTGGTAATATATACAGGGAGCAGTGTGTGGTAATATCTACAGGGAGCAGTGTGTGTGGTAATATCTACAGGGAGCAGTGTGTGGTAATATATACAGGGAGCAGTGTGTGGTAATATCTACAGGGAGCAGTGTGTGTGGTAATATCTACAGGGGGCAGTGTGTGGTAATATCTACAGGGAGCAGTGTGTAGTAATATATACAGGGAGCAGTGTGTGGTAATATCTACAGGGAGCAGTGTGTGGTAATATCTACAGGGAGCAGTGTGTGGTAATATCTACAGGGAGCAGTGTGTGGTAATATATACAGGGAGCAGTGTGTGTGGTAATATCTTCAGGGAGCAGTGTGTGTGGTAATATCTACAGGGGGGCTGTGTGTGTGGTAATATCTACAGGGAGCAGTGTGTGTGGTAATATCTACAGGGAGCAGTGTGTGTGTGGTAATATCTACAGGGAGCAGTGTGTGTGGTAATATCTACAGGGAGCAGTGTGTGTGGTAATATCTACAGGGAGCAGTGTGTGTGGTAATATCTACAGGGAGCAGTGTGTGGTAATATCTACAGGGGGGCTGTGTGTGGTAATATATACAGGGAGCAGTGTGTGTGGTATTATCTACAGGGAGCAGTGTGTGTGGTAATATCTACAGGGAGCAGTGTGTGTGGTAATATCTACAGGGAGCAGTGTGTGTGGTAATATCTACAGGGAGCAGTGTGTGGTAATATCTACAGGGAGCAGTGTGTGGTAATATCTACAGGGAGCAGTGTGTGTGGTAATATCTACAGGGAGCAGTGTGTGTGGTAATATCTACAGGGAGCAGTGTGTGTGGTAATATCTACAGGGAGCAGTGTGTGTGGTAATATCTACAGGGAGCAGTGTGTGGTAATATATACAGGGAGCAGTGTGTGTGGTAATATCTACAGGGAGCAGTGTGTGGTAATATCTACAGGGAGCAGTGTGTGTGGTAATATCTACAGGGAGCAGTGTGTGGTAATATCTACAGGGAGCAGTGTGTGGTAATATCTACAAGGGGCAGTGTGTGGCATTCCTACAGGGAGCAATGTGTGGCATTCCCTACAGGGAGCAGTGTGTGGCATTCCCTACAGGGAGCAGTGTGTGTGGTAATATCTACAGGGAGCAGTGTGTGTGGTAATATCTACAGGGAGCAGTGTGTGGTAATATCTACAGGGAGCAGTGTGTGGTAATATCTACAGGGAGCAGTGTGTGGTAATATCTACAGGAAGCAGTGTGTGTGTGTGTGTGTGTGTGTGTGTGTGTGTGTGTGTGTGTGGTAATATCTACAGGAAGCAGTGTGTGTGTGTGTGTGGTAATATCTACAGGGAGCAGTGTGTGTGGTAATATCTACAGGGAGCAGTGTGTGGTAATATCTACAGGGGGGCTGTGTGTGTGGTATTATCTACAGGGAGCAGTGTGTGTGGTAATATCTACAGGGAGCAGTGTGTGTGGTAATATCTACAGGGAGCAGTGTGTGTGGTAATATCTACAGGGAGCAGTGTGTGTGGTAATATCTACAGGGAGCAGTGTGTGGTAATATCTACAGGGAGCAGTGTGTGGTAATATCTACAGGGAGCAGTGTGTGGTAATATCTACAGGGAGCAGTGTGTGGTAATATCTACAGGGAGCAGTGTGTGGTAATATCTACAGGGAGCAGTGTGTAGTAATATCTACAGGGAGCAGTGTGTGTGGTAATATCTACAGGGAGCAGTGTGTGGTAATATCTACAGGGAGCAGTGTGTGTGGTAATATATACAGGGAGCAGTGTGTGGTAATATCTACAGGGAGCAGTGTGTGGTAATATCTACAGGGGGGCTGTGTGTGTGGTATTATCTACAGGGAGCAGTGTGTGTGGTAATATCTACAGGGAGCAGTGTGTGTGGTAATATCTACAGGGAGCAGTGTGTGGTAATATCTACAGGGAGCAGTGTGTGGTAATATCTACAGGGAGCAGTGTGTGGTAATATCTACAGGGAGCAGTGTGTGGTAATATCTACAGGGAGCAGTGTGTGTGGTAATATATACAGGGAGCAGTGTGTGGTAATATCTACAGGGAGCAGTGTGTGGTAATATCTACAGGGGGGCTGTGTGTGTGGTATTATCTACAGGGAGCAGTGTGTGTGGTAATATCTACAGGGAGCAGTGTGTGGTAATATCTACAGGGAGCAGTGTGTGGTAATATCTACAGGGAGCAGTGTGTGGTAATATCTACAGGGAGCAGTGTGTGGTAATATCTACAGGGAGCAGTGTGTAGTAATATCTACAGGGAGCAGTGTGTGTGGTAATATCTACAGGGAGCAGTGTGTGTGGTAATATCTACAGGGAGCAGTGTGTGTGGTAATATCTACAGGGAGCAGTGTGTGTGGTAATATATACAGGGAGCAGTGTGTGTGGTAATATCTACAGGCAGCAGTGTGTGTGGTAATATCTACAGGGAGCAGTGTGTGTGGTAATATCTACAGGGAGCAGTGTGTGGTAATATCTACAGGGAGCAGTGTGTGGTAATATCTACAGGGAGCAGTGTGTAGTAATATCTACAGGGAGCAGTGTGTGTGGTAATATCTACAGGGAGCAGTGTGTGGTAATATCTACAGGGAGCAGTGTGTGTGGTAATATATACAGGGAGCAGTGTGTGGTAATATCTACAGGGAGCAGTGTGTGGTAATATCTACAGGGGGGCTGTGTGTGTGGTATTATCTACAGGGAGCAGTGTGTGTGGTAATATCTACAGGGAGCAGTGTGTGTGGTAATATCTACAGGGAGCAGTGTGTGGTAATATCTACAGGGAGCAGTGTGTGGTAATATCTACAGGGAGCAGTGTGTAGTAATATCTACAGGGAGCAGTGTGTGTGGTAATATCTACAGGGAGCAGTGTGTGTGGTAATATCTACAGGGAGCAGTGTGTATGGTAATATCTACAGGGAGCAGTGTGTGTGGTAATATCTACAGGGAGCAGTGTGTGGTAATATCTACAGGGAGCAGTGTGTGGTAATATCTACAGGGAGCAGTGTGTGTGTGGTAATATCTACAGGGAGCAGTGTGTGGTAATATCTACAGGGAGCAGTGTGTGGTAATATCTACAGGGAGCAGTGTGTGGTAATATCTACAAGGAGCAGTGTGTGTGGTAATATATACAGGGAGCAGTGTGTGTGGTAATAGCTACAGGGAGCAGTGTGTGTGGTAATATCTACAGGGAACAGTGTGTGGTAATATCTACAGGGAGCAGTGTGTGGTAATATCTACAGGAAGCAGTGTGTGTGTGTGTGTGTGTGTGGTAATATCTACAGGAAGCAGTGTGTGTGTGGTAATATCTACAGGGAGCAGTGTGTGTGGTAATATCTACAGGGAGCAGTGTGTGGTAATATCTACAGGGGGGCTGTGTGTGGTAATATATACAGGGAGCAGTGTGTGTGGTATTATCTACAGGGAGCAGTGTGTGTGGTAATATCTACAGGGAGCAGTGTGTGTGGTAATATCTACAGGGAGCAGTGTGTGTGGTAATATCTACAGGGAGCAGTGTGTGGTAATATCTACAGGGAGCAGTGTGTGGTAATATCTACAGGGAGCAGTGTGTGTAGTAATATCTACAGGGAGCAGTGTGTGTGGTAATATCTACAGGGAGCAGTGTGTGTGGTAATATCTACAGGGAGCAGTGTGTGTGGTAATATCTACAGGGAGCAGTGTGTGGTAATATATACAGGGAGCAGTGTGTGTGGTAATATCTACAGGGAGCAGTGTGTGGTAATATCTACAGGGAGCAGTGTGTGTGGTAATATCTACAGGGAGCAGTGTGTGGTAATATCTACAGGGAACAGTGTGTGGTAATATCTACAAGGGGCAGTGTGTGGCATTCCCTACAGGGAGCAGTGTGTGGCATTCCCTACAGGGAGCAGTGTGTGTGGTAATATCTACAGGGAGCAGTGTGTGGTAATATCTACAGGGAGCAGTGTGTGGTAATATCTACAGGGAGCAGTGTGGTATTATCTACAGGGAGCAGTGTGTGGCATTCCCTACAGGGAGCAGTGTGTGTGGTAATATCTACAGGGAGCAGTGTGTGTGGTAATATCTACAGGGAGCAGTGTGTGTGGTAATATCTACAGGGAGCAGTGTGTGTGGTAATATCTACAGGGAGCAGTGTGTGGTAATATCTACAGGGAGCAGTGTGTGGTAATATCTACAGGGAGCAGTGTGTGTAGTAATATCTACAGGGAGCAGTGTGTGTGTTAATATCTACAGGGAGCAGTGTGTGTGGTAATATCTACAGGGAGCAGTGTGTGTGGTAATATCTACAGGGAGCAGTGTGTGGTAATATATACAGGGAGCAGTGTGTGTGGTAATATCTACAGGGAGCAGTGTGTGGTAATATCTACAGGGAGCAGTGTGTGTGGTAATATCTACAGGGAGCAGTGTGTGGTAATATCTACAGGGAGCAGTGTGTGGTAATATCTACAAGGGGCAGTGTGTGGCATTCCCTACAGGGAGCAATGTGTGGCATTCCCTACAGGGAGCAGTGTGTGGCATTCCCTACTGGGAGCAGTGTGTGTGGTAATATCTACAGGGAGCAGTGTGTGGTAATATCTACAGGGAGCAGTGTGTGGTAATATCTACAGGGAGCAGTGTGGTATTATCTACAGGGAGCAGTGTGTGGCATTCCCTACAGGGAGCAGTGTGTGTGGTAATATCTACAGGGAGCAGTGTGTGTGGTAATATCTACAGGGAGCAGTGTGTGTGGTAATATCTACAGGGAGCAGTGTGTGGTAATATCTACAGGGAGCAGTGTGTGTGGTAATAGCTACAGGGGGGCTGTGTGTGTGGTAATATCTACAGGGAGCAGTGTGTGGTAATATCTACAGGGAGCAGTGTGTGGTAATATCTACAGGAAGCAGTGTGTGTGTGTGTGTGTGTGTGGTAATATCTACAGGAAGCAGTGTGTGTGTGTGTGGTAATATCTACAGGGAGCAGTGTGTGTGGTAATATCTACAGGGAGCAGTGTGTGGTAATATCTACAGGGGGGCTGTGTGTGTGGTATTATCTACAGGGAGCAGTGTGTGTGGTAATATCTACAGGGAGCAGTGTGTGTGGTAATATCTACAGGGAGCAGTGTGTGGTAATATCTACAGGGAGCAGTGTGTGGTAATATCTACAGGGAGCAGTGTGTAGTAATATCTACAGGGAGCAGTGTGTGGTAATATCTACAGGGAGCAGTGTGTGGTAATATCTACAGGGAGCAGTGTGTGGTAATATCTACAGGGAGCAGTGTGTGTGGTAATATCTACAGGGAGCAGTGTGTGTGGTAATATATACAGGGAGCAGTGTGTGGTAATATCTACAGGGAGCAGTGTGTGTGGTAATATCTACAGGGAGCAGTGTGTGGTAATATATACAGGGAGCAGTGTGTGGTAATATCTACAGGGAGCAGTGTGTGTGGTAATATCTACAGGGGGCAGTGTGTGGTAATATCTACAGGGAGCAGTGTGTAGTAATATATACAGGGAGCAGTGTGTGGTAATATCTACAGGGAGCAGTGTGTGGTAATATCTACAGGGAGCAGTGTGTGGTAATATCTACAGGGAGCAGTGTGTGGTAATATATACAGGGAGCAGTGTGTGTGGTAATATCTTCAGGGAGCAGTGTGTGTGGTAATATCTACAGGGGGGCTGTGTGTGTGGTAATATCTACAGGGAGCAGTGTGTGTGGTAATATCTACAGGGAGCAGTGTGTGTGTGGTAATATCTACAGGGAGCAGTGTGTGTGGTAATATCTACAGGGAGCAGTGTGTGTGGTAATATCTACAGGGAGCAGTGTGTGTGGTAATATCTACAGGGAGCAGTGTGTGGTAATATCTACAGGGGGGCTGTGTGTGGTAATATATACAGGGAGCAGTGTGTGTGGTATTATCTACAGGGAGCAGTGTGTGTGGTAATATCTACAGGGAGCAGTGTGTGTGGTAATATCTACAGGGAGCAGTGTGTGTGGTAATATCTACAGGGAGCAGTGTGTGGTAATATCTACAGGGAGCAGTGTGTGGTAATATCTACAGGGAGCAGTGTGTGTGGTAATATCTACAGGGAGCAGTGTGTGTGGTAATATCTACAGGGAGCAGTGTGTGTGGTAATATCTACAGGGAGCAGTGTGTGTGGTAATATCTACAGGGAGCAGTGTGTGTGGTAATATCTACAGGGAGCAGTGTGTGGTAATATATACAGGGAGCAGTGTGTGTGGTAATATCTACAGGGAGCAGTGTGTGGTAATATCTACAGGGAGCAGTGTGTGTGGTAATATCTACAGGGAGCAGTGTGTGGTAATATCTACAGGGAGCAGTGTGTGGTAATATCTACAAGGGGCAGTGTGTGGCATTCCCTACAGGGAGCAATGTGTGGCATTCCCTACAGGGAGCAGTGTGTGGCATTCCCTACAGGGAGCAGTGTGTGTGGTAATATCTACAGGGAGCAGTGTGTGGTAATATCTACAGGGAGCAGTGTGTGGTAATATCTACAGGGAGCAGTGTGGTATTATCTACAGGGAGCAGTGTGTGGCATTCCCTACAGGGAGCAGTGTGTGTGGTAATATCTACAGGGAGCAGTGTGTGTGGTAATATCTACAGGGAGCAGTGTGTGTGGTAATATCTACAGGGAGCAGTGTGTGTGGTAATATCTACAGGGAGCAGTGTGTGGTAATATCTACAGGGAGCAGTGTGTGGTAATATCTACAGGGAGCAGTGTGTGTAGTAATATCTACAGGGAGCAGTGTGTGTGTTAATATCTACAGGGAGCAGTGTGTGTGGTAATATCTACAGGGAGCAGTGTGTGTGGTAATATCTACAGGGAGCAGTGTGTGGTAATATATACAGGGAGCAGTGTGTGTGGTAATATCTACAGGGAGCAGTGTGTGGTAATATCTACAGGGAGCAGTGTGTGCGGTAATATCTACAGGGAGCAGTGTGTGGTAATATCTACAGGGAGCAGTGTGTGGTAATATCTACAAGGGGCAGTGTGTGGCATTCCCTACAGGGAGCAATGTGTGGCATTCCCTACAGGGAGCAGTGTGTGGCATTCCCTACTGGGAGCAGTGTGTGTGGTAATATCTACAGGGAGCAGTGTGTGGTAATATCTACAGGGAGCAGTGTGTGGTAATATCTACAGGGAGCAGTGTGGTATTATCTACAGGGAGCAGTGTGTGGCATTCCCTACAGGGAGCAGTGTGTGTGGTAATATCTACAGGGAGCAGTGTGTGTGGTAATATCTACAGGGAGCAGTGTGTGTGGTAATATCTACAGGGAGCAGTGTGTGGTAATATCTACAGGGAGCAGTGTGTGTGGTAATAGCTACAGGGGGGCTGTGTGTGTGGTAATATCTACAGGGAGCAGTGTGTGGTAATATCTACAGGGAGCAGTGTGTGGTAATATCTACAGGAAGCAGTGTGTGTGTGTGTGGTAATATCTACAGGAAGCAGTGTGTGTGTGTGGTAATATCTACAGGGAGCAGTGTGTGTGGTAATATCTACAGGGAGCAGTGTGTGGTAATATCTACAGGGGGGCTGTGTGTGTGGTATTATCTACAGGGAGCAGTGTGTGTGGTAATATCTACAGGGAGCAGTGTGTGTGGTAATATCTACAGGGAGCAGTGTGTGGTAATATCTACAGGGAGCAGTGTGTGGTAATATCTACAGGGAGCAGTGTGTAGTAATATCTACAGGGAGCAGTGTGTGGTAATATCTACAGGGAGCAGTGTGTGGTAATATCTACAGGGAGCAGTGTGTGGTAATATCTACAGGGAGCAGTGTGTGTGGTAATATCTACAGGGAGCAGTGTGTGTGGTAATATATACAGGGAGCAGTGTGTGGTAATATCTACAGGGAGCAGTGTGTGTGGTAATATCTACAGGGAGCAGTGTGTGGTAATATATACAGGGAGCAGTGTGTGGTAATATCTACAGGGAGCAGTGTGTGTGGTAATATCTACAGGGGGCAGTGTGTGGTAATATCTACAGGGAGCAGTGTGTGGTAATATATACAGGGAGCAGTGTGTGGTAATATCTACAGGGAGCAGTGTGTGGTAATATCTACAGGGAGCAGTGTGTGGTAATATATACAGGGAGCAGTGTGTGTGGTAATATCTACAGGGAGCAGTGTGTGTGTGGTAATATCTACAGGGAGCAGTGTGTGTGGTAATATCTACAGGGAGCAGTGTGTGTGGTAATATCTACAGGGAGCAGTGTGTGTGGTAATATCTACAGGGGGGCTGTGTGTGGTAATATCTACAGGGAGCAGTGTGTGTGGTAATATCTACAGGGAGCAGTGTGTGTGGTAATATCTACAGGGAGCAGTGTGTGGTAATATCTACAGGGAGCAGTGTGTGGTAATATCTACAGGGAGCAGTGTGTGTGGTAATATCTACAGGGAGCAGTGTGTGTGGTAATATCTACAGGGAGCAGTGTGTGGTAATATCTACAGGGAGCAGTGTGTGGTAATATCTACAGGGAGCAGTGTGTGGTAATATCTACAAGGAGCAGTGTGTGTGGTAATATATACAGGGAGCAGTGTGTGTGGTAATATCTACAGGGAGCAGTGTGTGGTAATATCTACAGGGAGCAGTGTGTGTGTGGTAATATCTACAGGGAGCAGTGTGTGGTAATATCTACAAGGGGCAGTGTGTGGCATTCCCTACAGGGAGCAATGTGTGGCATTCCCTACAGGCAGCAGTGTGTGTGGTAATATCTACAGGGAGCAGTGTGTGTGGCATTCCCTACAGGGAGCAGTGTGTGTGGTAATATCTACAGGGAGCAGTGTGGTATTATCTACAGGGAGCAGTGTGTGGCATTCCCTACAGGGAGCAGTGTGTGTGGTAATATCTACAGGGAGCAGTGTGTGTGGTAATATCTACAGGGAGCAGTGTGTGGCATTCCCTACAGCGAGCTGTGTGTGTGGTAGTATCTACAGGGAGCAGTGTGTGTGGTAATATCTACAGGGAGCAGTGTGTGTGGTAATATCTACAGGGAGCAGTGTGTGTGGTAATATCTACAGGGAGCAGTGTGTGTGGTAATATCTACAGGGAGCAGTGTGTGGTAATATCTACAGGGAGCAGTGTGTGTGGTAATAGCTACAGGGAGCAGTGTGTGTGGTAATATCTACAGGGAACAGTGTGTGGTAATATCTACAGGGAGCAGTGTGTGGTAATATCTACAGGAAGCATTGTGTGTGTGTGTGTGTGTGTGTGTGTGTGTGGTAATATCTACAGGAAGCAGTGTGTGTGTGTGTGTGTGTGTGTGTGTGGTAATATCTACAGGGAGCAGTGTGTGTGGTAATATCTACAGGGAGCAGTGTGTGGTAATATCTACAGGGGGGCTGTGTGTGTGGTATTATCTACAGGGAGCAGTGTGTGTGGTAATATCTACAGGGAGCAGTGTGTGTGGTAATATCTACAGGGAGCAGTGTGTGGTAATATCTACAGGGAGCAGTGTGTGTGGTAATATCTACAGGGAGCAGTGTGTGTGGTAATATCTACAGGGAGCAGTGTGTGTGGTAATATCTGCAGGGAGCAGTGTGTGTGGTAATATCTACAGGGAGCAGTGTGTGGTAATATCTACAGGGAGCAGTGTGTGGTAATATCTACAGGGAGCAGTGTGTGGTAATATCTACAAGGAGCAGTGTGTGTGGTAATATATACAGGGAGCAGTGTGTGTGGTAATAGCTATAGGGAGCAGTGTGTGGTAATATCTACAGGGAACAGTGTGTGGTAATATCTACAGGGAGCAGTGTGTGGTAATATCTACAGGAAGCAGTGTGTGTGTGTGTGTGTGTGTGTGTGTGGTAATATCTACAGGAAGCAGTGTGTGTGTGTGTGTGGTAATATCTACAGGGAGCAGTGTGTGTGGTAATATCTACAGGGAGCAGTGTGTGGTAATATCTACAGGGGGGCTGTGTGTGTGGTATTATCTACAGGGAGCAGTGTGTGTGGTAATATCTACAGGGAGCAGTGTGTGTGGTAATATCTACAGGGAGCAGTGTGTGTGGTAATATCTACAGGGAGCAGTGTGTGGTAATATCTACAGGGAGCAGTGTGTGGTAATATCTACAGGGAGCAGTGTGTGGTAATATCTACAGGGAGCAGTGTGTGGTAATATCTACAGGGAGCAGTGTGTGGTAATATCTACATGGAGCAGTGTGTAGTAATATCTACAGGGAGCAGTGTGTGTGGTAATATCTACAGGGAGCAGTGTGTGGTAATATCTACAGGGAGCAGTGTGTGTGGTAATATATACAGGGAGCAGTGTGTGGTAATATCTACAGGGAGCAGTGTGTGGTAATATCTACAGGGGGGCTGTGTGTGTGGTATTATCTACAGGGAGCAGTGTGTGTGGTAATATCTACAGGGAGCAGTGTGTGTGGTAATATCTACAGGGAGCAGTGTGTGGTAATATCTACAGGGAGCAGTGTGTGGTAATATCTACAGGGAGCAGTGTGTGGTAATATCTACAGGGAGCAGTGTGTGTGGTAATATATACAGGGAGCAGTGTGTGGTAATATCTACAGGGAGCAGTGTGTGGTAATATCTACAGGGGGGCTGTGTGTGTGGTATTATCTACAGGGAGCAGTGTGTGTGGTAATATCTACAGGGAGCAGTGTGTGTGGTAATATCTACAGGGAGCAGTGTGTGGTAATATCTACAGGGAGCAGTGTGTGGTAATATCTACAGGGAGCAGTGTGTAGTAATATCTACAGGGAGCAGTGTGTGTGGTAATATCTACAGGGAGCAGTGTGTGTGGTAATATCTACAGGGAGCAGTGTGTGTGGTAATATATACAGGGAGCAGTGTGTGTGGTAATATCTACAGGCAGCAGTGTGTGTGGTAATATCTACAGGGAGCAGTGTGTGGTAATATCTACAGGGAGCAGTGTGTGGTAATATCTACAGGGAGCAGTGTGTGGTAATATCTACAGGGAGCAGTGTGTGTGGTAATATCTACAGGGAGCAGTGTGTATGGTAATATCTACAGGGAGCAGTGTGTGTGGTAATATCTACAGGGAGCAGTGTGTGGTAATATCTACAGGGAGCAGTGTGTGGCAATATCTACAGGGAGCAGTGTGTGTGTGGTAATATCTACAGGGAGCAGTGTGTGTGGTAATATCTACAGGGAGCAGTGTGTGGTAATATCTACAGGGAGCAGTGTGTGGTAATATCTACATGGAGCAGTGTGTGGTAATATCTACAAGGAGCAGTGTGTGTGGTAATATATACAGGGAGCAGTGTGTGTGGTAATAGCTACAGGGAGCAGTGTGTGTGGTAATATCTACAGGGAACAGTGTGTGGTAATATCTACAGGGAGCAGTGTGTGGTAATATCTACAGGAAGCAGTGTGTGTGTGTGTGTGTGTGTGTGTGTGGTAATATCTACAGGAAGCAGTGTGTGTGTGTGGTAATATCTACAGGGAGCAGTGTGTGTGGTAATATCTACAGGGAGCAGTGTGTGGTAATATCTACAGGGGGGCTGTGTGTGGTAATATATACAGGGAGCAGTGTGTGTGGTATTATCTACAGGGAGCAGTGTGTGTGGTAATATCTACAGGGAGCAGTGTGTGTGGTAATATCTACAGGGAGCAGTGTGTGTGGTAATATCTACAGGGAGCAGTGTGTGGTAATATCTACAGGGAGCAGTGTGTGGTAATATCTACAGGGAGCAGTGTGTGTGGTAATATCTACAGGGAGCAGTGTGTGTGGTAATATCTGCAGGGAGCAGTGTGTGTGGTAATATCTACAGGGAGCAGTGTGTGGTAATATCTACAGGGAGCAGTGTGTGGTAATATCTACAGGGAGCAGTGTGTGGTAATATCTACAAGGAGCAGTGTGTGTGGTAATATATACAGGGAGCAGTGTGTGTGGTAATAGCTATAGGGAGCAGTGTGTGGTAATATCTACAGGGAACAGTGTGTGGTAATATCTACAGGGAGCAGTGTGTGGTAATATCTACAGGAAGCAGTGTGTGTGTGTGTGTGTGTGTGTGTGTGTGTGTGTGGTAATATCTACAGGAAGCAGTGTGTGTGTGTGTGTGGTAATATCTACAGGGAGCAGTGTGTGTGGTAATATATACAGGGAGCAGTGTGTGTGGTAATATCTACAGGCAGCAGTGTGTGTGGTAATATCTACAGGGAGCAGTGTGTGGTAATATCTACAGGGAGCAGTGTGTGTGGTAATATATACAGGGAGCAGTGTGTGTGGTAATATCTACAGGCAGCAGTGTGTGTGGTAATATCTACAGGGAGCAGTGTGTGTGGTAATATCTACAGGGAGCAGTGTGTGGTAATATCTACAGGGAGCAGTGTGTGGTAATATCTACAGGGAGCAGTGTGTGGTAATATCTACAGGGAGCAGTGTGTAGTAATATCTACAGGGAGCAGTGTGTGTGGTAATATCTACAGGGAGCAGTGTGTGGTAATATCTACAGGGAGCAGTGTGTGTGGTAGTATATACAGGGAGCAGTGTGTGGTAATATCTACAGGGAGCAGTGTGTGGTAATATCTACAGGGGGGCTGTGTGTGTGGTATTATCTACAGGGAGCAGTGTGTGTGGTAATATCTACAGGGAGCAGTGTGTGTGGTAATATCTACAGGGAGCAGTGTGTGGTAATATCTACAGGGAGCAGTGTGTGGTAATATCTACAGGGAGCAGTGTGTAGTAATATCTACAGGGAGCAGTGTGTGTGGTAATATCTACAGGGAGCAGTGTGTGTGGTAATATCTACAGGGAGCAGTGTGTATGGTAATATCTACAGGGAGCAGTGTGTGTGGTAATATCTACAGGGAGCAGTGTGTGGTAATATCTACAGGGAGCAGTGTGTGGTAATATCTACAGGGAGCAGTGTGTGTGTGGTAATATCTACAGGGAGCAGTGTGTGTGGTAATATCTACAGGGAGCAGTGTGTGGTAATATCTACAGGGAGCAGTGTGTGGTAATATCTACAGGGAGCAGTGTGTGGTAATATCTACAAGGAGCAGTGTGTGTGGTAATATATACAGGGAGCAGTGTGTGTGGTAATAGCTACAGGGAGCAGTGTGTGTGGTAATATCTACAGGGAACAGTGTGTGGTAATATCTACAGGGAGCAGTGTGTGGTAATATCTACAGGAAGCAGTGTGTGTGTGTGTGTGTGTGGTAATATCTACAGGAAGCAGTGTGTGTGTGTGTGGTAATATCTACAGGGAGCAGTGTGTGTGGTAATATCTACAGGGAGCAGTGTGTGGTAATATCTACAGGGGGGCTGTGTGTGGTAATATATACAGGGAGCAGTGTGTGTGGTATTATCTACAGGGAGCAGTGTGTGTGGTAATATCTACAGGGAGCAGTGTGTGTGGTAATATCTACAGGGAGCAGTGTGTGTAGTAATATCTACAGGGAGCAGTGTGTGTGGTAATATCTACAGGGAGCAGTGTGTGTGGTAATATCTACAGGGAGCAGTGTGTGTGGTAATATCTACAGGGAGCAGTGTGTGGTAATATATACAGGGAGCAGTGTGTGTGGTAATATCTACAGGGAGCAGTGTGTGGTAATATCTACAGGGAGCAGTGTGTGTGGTAATATCTACAGGGAGCAGTGTGTGGTAATATCTACAGGGAGCAGTGTGTGGTAATATCTACAAGGGGCAGTGTGTGGCATTCCCTACAGGGAGCAGTGTGTGCCATTCCCTACAGGGAGCAGTGTGTGTGGTAATATCTACAGGGAGCAGTGTGTGGTAATATCTACAGGGAGCAGTGTGTGGTAATATCTACAGGGAGCAGTGTGGTATTATCTACAGGGAGCAGTGTGTGGCATTCCCTACAGGGAGCAGTGTGTGTGGTAATATCTACAGGGAGCAGTGTGTGGTAATATCTACAGGGAGCAGTGTGTGGTAATATCTACAAGGGGCAGTGTGTGGCATTCCCTACAGGGAGCAGTGTGTGGCATTCCTACAGGGAGCAGTGTGTGTGGTAATATCTACAGGGAGCAGTGTGTGGTAATATCTACAGGGAGCAGTGTGTGGTAATATCTACAGGGAGCAGTGTGGTATTATCTACAGGGAGCAGTGTGTGGCATTCCCTACAGGGAGCAGTGTGTGTGGTAATATCTACAGGGAGCAGTGTGTGGTAATATCTACAGGGAGCAGTGTGTGGTAATATCTACAAGGAGCAGTGTGTGTGGTAATATATACAGGGAGCAGTGTGTGTGGTAATAGCTACAGGGAGCAGTGTGTGTGGTAATATCTACAGGGAACAGTGTGTGGTAATATCTACAGGGAGCAGTGTGTGGTAATATCTACAGGAAGCAGTGTGTGTGTGTGTGTGTGTGTGGTAATATCTACAGGAAGCAGTGTGTGTGTGTGGTAATATCTACAGGGAGCAGTGTGTGTGGTAATATCTACAGGGAGCAGTGTGTGGTAATATCTACAGGGGGGCTGTGTGTGGTAATATATACAGGGAGCAGTGTGTGGTATTATCTACAGGGAGCAGTGTGTGTGGTAATATCTACAGGGAGCAGTGTGTGTGGTAATATCTACAGGGAGCAGTGTGTGTGGTAATATCTACAGGGAGCAGTGTGTGGTAATATCTACAGGGAGCAGTGTGTGGTAATATCTACAGGGAGCAGTGTGTGTAGTAATATCTACAGGGAGCAGTGTGTGTGGTAATATCTACAGGGAGCAGTGTGTGTGGTAATATCTACAGGGAGCAGTGTGTGTGGTAATATCTACAGGGAGCAGTGTGTGGTAATATATACAGGGAGCAGTGTGTGTGGTAATATCTACAGGGAGCAGTGTGTGGTAATATCTACAGGGAGCAGTGTGTGTGGTAATATCTACAGGGAGCAGTGTGTGGTAATATCTACAGGGAGCAGTGTGTGGTAATATCTACAAGGGGCAGTGTGTGGCATTCCCTACAGGGAGCAGTGTGTGCCATTCCCTACAGGGAGCAGTGTGTGTGGTAATATCTACAGGGAGCAGTGTGTGGTAATATCTACAGGGAGCAGTGTGTGGTAATATCTACAGGGAGCAGTGTGGTATTATCTACAGGGAGCAGTGTGTGGCATTCCCTACAGGGAGCAGTGTGTGTGGTAATATCTACAGGGAGCAGTGTGTGGTAATATCTACAGGGAGCAGTGTGTGGTAATATCTACAAGGGGCAGTGTGTGGCATTCCCTACAGGGAGCAGTGTGTGGCATTCCCTACAGGGAGCAGTGTGTGTGGTAATATCTACAGGGAGCAGTGTGTGGTAATATCTACAGGGAGCAGTGTGTGGTAATATCTACAGGGAGCAGTGTGGTATTATCTACAGGGAGCAGTGTGTGGCATTCCCTACAGGGAGCAGTGTGTGTGGTAATATCTACAGGGAGCAGTGTGTGTGGTAATATCTACAGGGAGCAGTGTGTGTGGTAATATCTACAGGGAGCAGTGTGTGGTAATATCTACAGGGAGCAGTGTGTGGTAATATCTACAGGGAGCAGTGTGTGTAGTAATCTACAGGGAGCAGTGTGTGTGTTAATATCTACAGGGAGCAGTGTGTGTGGTAATATCTACAGGGAGCAGTGTGTGTGGTAATATCTACAGGGAGCAGTTGTGTGGTAATATATACAGGGAGCAGTGTGTGTGGTAATATCTACAGGGAGCAGTGTGTGGTAATATCTACAGGGAGCAGTGTGTGTGGTAATATCTACAGGGAGCAGTGTGTGGTAATATCTACAGGGAGCAGTGTGTGGTAATATCTACAAGGGGCAGTGTGTGGCATTCCCTACAGGGAGCAATGTGTGGCATTCCCTACAGGGAGCAGTGTGTGGCATTCCCTACTGGGAGCAGTGTGTGTGGTAATATCTACAGGGAGCAGTGTGTGGTAATATCTACAGGGAGCAGTGTGTGGTAATATCTACAGGGAGCAGTGTGGTATTATCTACAGGGAGCAGTGTGTGGCATTCCCTACAGGGAGCAGTGTGTGTGGTAATATCTACAGGGAGCAGTGTGTGGTAATATCTACAGGGAGCAGTGTGTGGTAATATCTACAAGGGGCAGTGTGTGGCATTCCCTACAGGGAGCAGTGTGTGGCATTCCCTACAGGGAGCAGTGTGTGTGGTAATATCTACAGGGAGCAGTGTGTGGTAATATCTACAGGGAGCAGTGTGTGGTAATATCTACAGGGAGCAGTGTGGTATTATCTACAGGGAGCAGTGTGTGGCATTCCCTACA
>NW_027462637.1:0-53192 GCF_050947455.1 Rhinoderma darwinii
CAGCCGCGAAAGCGAAAATAACCAAGATCGAGCGTCTAGGATTTACTTGTCAATAACTCGCCTGGGAAACATCCAGAGAAGTCAAACACAGTGCTCCTATACTAATTGCCAGCGCTGAGACGAATGCCGCCAAGATCGAGCGTCTAGGACTTACGGTTCAGGAGTTATTCACAGAAACATGGTTCTGAACATGCTGCCAATTTCTCGCCTGGGAAACATGCAGAGAAGTCCAAGATAGTGTTTTTTAGACTGGCTGCCACGAGCTGAATCGAATGCAGCCAAGAGCGAGCGTCTAGGACTTACGGTTCAGGAGTTATTCACAGAAACATGGTTCTGAACATGCTGCCAATTGCTCGCCTGGGAAACATGCAGAGAAGTCCAAGATAGTGTTTTTTAGACTGGCTGCCACGAGCTGAATCGAATGCAGCCAAGAGCGAGCGTCTAGGACTTACGGTTCAGGAGTTATTCACAGAAACATGGTTCTTTTACTGCCAGCCGCGAAAGCGAAAATAACCAAGATCGAGCGTCTAGGATTTACTTGTCAATAACTCGCCTGGGAAACATCCAGAGAAGTCAAACACAGTGCTCCTATACTAATGCCAGGCGCTGAGACGAATGCCGCCAAGATCGAGCGTCTAGGACTTACGGTTCAGGAGTTATTCACAGAAACATGGTTCTGAACATGCTGCCAATTGCTCGCCTGGGAACATGCAGAGAAGTCCAAGATAGTGTTTTTTAGACTGGCTGCCACGAGCTGAATCGAATGCAGCCAAGAGCGAGCGTCTAGGACTTACGGTTCAGGAGTTATTCACAGAAACATGGTTCTTTTACTGCCAGCCGCGAAAGCGAAAATAACCAAGATCGAGCGTCTAGGATTTACTTGTCAATAACTCGCCTGGGAAACATCCAGAGAAGTCAAACACAGTGCTCCTATACTAATTGCCAGGCGCTGAGACGAATGCCGCCAAGATCGAGCGTCTAGGACTTACGGTTCAGGAGTTATTCACAGAAACATGGTTCTGAACATGCTGCCAATTTCTCGCCTGGGAAACATGCAGAGAAGTCCAAGATAGTGTTTTTTAGACTGGCTGCCACGAGCTGAATCGAATGCAGCCAAGAGCGAGCGTCTAGGACTTACGGTTCAGGAGTTATTCACAGAAACATGGTTCTGAACATGCTGCCAATTGCTCGCCTGGGAAACATGCAGAGAAGTCCAAGATAGTGTTTTTTAGACTGGCTGCCACGAGCTGAATCGAATGCAGCCAAGAGCGAGCGTCTAGGACTTACGGTTCAGGAGTTATTCACAGAAACATGGTTCTGAACATGCTGCCAATTTCTCGCCTGGGAAACATGCAGAGAAGTCCAAGATAGTGTTTTTTAGACTGGCTGCCACGAGCTGAATCGAATGCAGCCAAGAGCGAGCGTCTAGGACTTACGGTTCAGGAGTTATTCACAGAAACATGGTTCTGAACATGCTGCCAATTGCTCGCCTGGGAAACATGCAGAGAAGTCCAAGATAGTGTTTTTTAGACTGGCTGCCACGAGCTGAATCGAATGCAGCCAAGAGCGAGCGTCTAGGACTTACGGTTCAGGAGTTATTCACAGAAACATGGTTCTGAACATGCTGCCAATTGCTCGCCTGGGAAACATGCAGAGAAGTCCAAGATAGTGTTTTTTAGACTGGCTGCCACGAGCTGAATCGAATGCAGCCAAGAGCGAGCGTCTAGGACTTACGGTTCAGGAGTTATTCACAGAAACATGGTTCTGAACATGCTGCCAATTGCTCGCCTGGGAAACATGCAGAGAAGTCCAAGATAGTGTTTTTTAGACTGGCTGCCACGAGCTGAATCGAATGCAGCCAAGAGCGAGCGTCTAGGACTTACGGTTCAGGAGTTATTCACAGAAACATGGTTCTTTTACTGCCAGCCGCGAAAGCGAAAATAACCAAGATCGAGCGTCTAGGATTTACTTGTCAATAACTCGCCTGGGAAACATCCAGAGAAGTCAAACACAGTGCTCCTATACTAATTGCCAGGCGCTGAGACGAATGCCGCCAAGATCCAGCGTCTAGGACTTACGGTTCAGGAGTTATTCACAGAAACATGGTTCTGAACATGCTGCCAATTTCTCGCCTGGGAAACATGCAGAGAAGTCCAAGATAGTGTTTTTTAGACTGGCTGCCACGAGCTGAATCGAATGCAGCCAAGAGCGAGCGTCTAGGACTTACGGTTCAGGAGTTATTCACAGAAACATGGTTCTGAACATGCTGCCAATTGCTCGCCTGGGAAACATGCAGAGAAGTCCAAGATAGTGTTTTTTAGACTGGCTGCCACGAGCTGAATCGAATGCAGCCAAGAGCGAGCGTCTAGGACTTACGGTTCAGGAGTTATTCACAGAAACATGGTTCTGAACATGCTGCCAATTGCTCGCCTGGGAAACATGCAGAGAAGTCCAAGATAGTGTTTTTTAGACTGGCTGCCACGAGCTGAATCGAATGCAGCCAAGAGCGAGCGTCTAGGACTTACGGTTCAGGAGTTATTCACAGAAACATGGTTCTTTTACTGCCAGCCGCGAAAGCGAAAATAACCAAGATCGAGCGTCTAGGATTTAATTGTCAATAACTCGCCTGGGAAACATCCAGAGAAGTCAAACACAGTGCTCCTATACTAATTGCCAGGCGCTGAGACGAATGCCGCCAAGATCGAGCGTCTAGGACTTACGGTTCAGGAGTTATTCACAGAAACATGGTTCTGAACATGCTGCCAATTGCTCGCCTGGGAAACATGCAGAGAAGTCCAAGATAGTGTTTTTTAGACTGGCTGCCACGAGCTGAATCGAATGCAGCCAAGAGCGAGCGTCTAGGACTTACGGTTCAGGAGTTATTCACAGAAACATGGTTCTTTTACTGCCAGCCGCGAAAGCGAAAATAACCAAGATCGAGCGTCTAGGATTTACTTGTCAATAACTCGCCTGGGAAACATCCAGAGAAGTCAAACACAGTGCTCCTATACTAATTGCCAGGCGCTGAGACGAATGCCGCCAAGATCGAGCGTCTAGGACTTACGGTTCAGGAGTTATTCACAGAAACATGGTTCTGAACATGCTGCCAATTTCTCGTCTGGGAAACATGCAGAGAAGTCCAAGATAGTGTTTTTTAGACTGGCTGCCACGAGCTGAATCGAATGCAGCCAAGAGCGAGCGTCTAGGACTTACGGTTCAGGAGTTATTCACAGAAACATGGTTCTGAACATGCTGCCAATTGCTCGCCTGGGAAACATGCAGAGAAGTCCAAGATAGTGTTTTTTAGACTGGCTGCCACGAGCTGAATCGAATGCAGCCAAGAGCGAGCGTCTAGGACTTACGGTTCAGGAGTTATTCACAGAAACATGGTTCTGAACATGCTGCCAATTTCTCGCCTGGGAAACATGCAGAGAAGTCCAAGATAGTGTTTTTTAGACTGGCTGCCACGAGCTGAATCGAATGCAGCCAAGAGCGAGCGTCTAGGACTTACGGTTCAGGAGTTATTCACAGAAACATGGTTCTGAACATGCTGCCAATTGCTCGCCTGGGAAACATGCAGAGAAGTCCAAGATAGTGTTTTTTAGACTGGCTGCCACGAGCTGAATCGAATGCAGCCAAGAGCGAGCGTCTAGGACTTACGGTTCAGGAGTTATTCACAGAAACATGGTTCTGAACATGCTGCCAATTGCTCGCCTGGGAAACATGCAGAGAAGTCCAAGATAGTGTTTTTTAGACTGGCTGCCACGAGCTGAATCGAATGCAGCCAAGAGCGAGCGTCTAGGACTTACGGTTCAGGAGTTATTCACAGAAACATGGTTCTGAACATGCTGCCAATTGCTCGCCTGGGAAACATGCAGAGAAGTCCAAGATAGTGTTTTTTAGACTGGCTGCCACGAGCTGAATCGAATGCAGCCAAGAGCGAGCGTCTAGGACTTACGGTTCAGGAGTTATTCACAGAAACATGGTTCTTTTACTGCCAGCCGCGAAAGCGAAAATAACCAAGATCGAGCGTCTAGGATTTACTTGTCAATAACTCGCCTGGGAAACATCCAGAGAAGTCAAACACAGTGCTCCTATACTAATTGCCAGGCGCTGAGACGAATGCCGCCAAGATCGAGCGTCTAGGACTTACGGTTCAGGAGTTATTCACAGAAACATGGTTCTGAACATGCTGCCAATTGCTCGCCTGGGAAACATGCAGAGAAGTCCAAGATAGTGTTTTTTAGACTGGCTGCCACGAGCTGAATCGAATGCAGCCAAGAGCGAGCGTCTAGGACTTACGGTTCAGGAGTTATTCACAGAAACATGGTTCTTTTACTGCCAGCCGCGAAAGCGAAAAATAACCAAGATCGAGCGTCTAGGATTTACTTGTCAATAACTCGCCTGGGAAACATCCAGAGAAGTCAAACACAGTGCTCCTATACTAATTGCCAGGCGCTGAGACGAATGCCGCCAAGATCGAGCGTCTAGGACTTACGGTTCAGGAGTTATTCACAGAAACATGGTTCTGAACATGCTGCCAATTTCTCGTCTGGGAAACATGCAGAGAAGTCCAAGATAGTGTTTTTTAGACTGGCTGCCACGAGCTGAATCGAATGCAGCCAAGAGCGAGCGTCTAGGACTTACGGTTCAGGAGTTATTCACAGAAACATGGTTCTGAACATGCTGCCAATTGCTCGCCTGGGAAACATGCAGAGAAGTCCAAGATAGTGTTTTTTAGACTGGCTGCCACGAGCTGAATCGAATGCAGCCAAGAGCGAGCGTCTAGGACTTACGGTTCAGGAGTTATTCACAGAAACATGGTTCTGAACATGCTGCCAATTTCTCGCCTGGGAAACATGCAGAGAAGTCCAAGATAGTGTTTTTTAGACTGGCTGCCACGAGCTGAATCGAATGCAGCCAAGAGCGAGCGTCTAGGACTTACGGTTCAGGAGTTATTCACAGAAACATGGTTCTGAACATGCTGCCAATTGCTCGCCTGGGAAACATGCAGAGAAGTCCAAGATAGTGTTTTTTAGACTGGCTGCCACGAGCTGAATCGAATGCAGCCAAGAGCGAGCGTCTAGGACTTACGGTTCAGGAGTTATTCACAGAAACATGGTTCTGAACATGCTGCCAATTGCTCGCCTGGGAAACATGCAGAGAAGTCCAAGATAGTGTTTTTTAGACTGGCTGCCACGAGCTGAATCGAATGCAGCCAAGAGCGAGCGTCTAGGACTTACGGTTCAGGAGTTATTCACAGAAACATGGTTCTGAACATGCTGCCAATTGCTCGCCTGGGAAACATGCAGAGAAGTCCAAGATAGTGTTTTTTAGACTGGCTGCCACGAGCTGAATCGAATGCAGCCAAGAGCGAGCGTCTAGGACTTACGGTTCAGGAGTTATTCACAGAAACATGGTTCTTTTACTGCCAGCCGCGAAAGCGAAAATAACCAAGATCGAGCGTCTAGGATTTACTTGTCAATAACTCGCCTGGGAAACATCCAGAGAAGTCAAACACAGTGCTCCTATACTAATTGCCAGGCGCTGAGACGAATGCCGCCAAGATCGAGCGTCTAGGACTTACGGTTCAGGAGTTATTCACAGAAACATGGTTCTGAACATGCTGCCAATTTCTCGCCTGGGAAACATGCAGAGAAGTCCAAGATAGTGTTTTTTAGACTGGCTGCCACGAGCTGAATCGAATGCAGCCAAGAGCGAGCGTCTAGGACTTACGGTTCAGGAGTTATTCACAGAAACATGGTTCTGAACATGCTGCCAATTGCTCGCCTGGGAAACATGCAGAGAAGTCCAAGATAGTGTTTTTTAGACTGGCTGCCACGAGCTGAATCGAATGCAGCCAAGAGCGAGCGTCTAGGACTTACGGTTCAGGAGTTATTCACAGAAACATGGTTCTGAACATGCTGCCAATTTCTCGCCTGGGAAACATGCAGAGAAGTCCAAGATAGTGTTTTTTAGACTGGCTGCCACGAGCTGAATCGAATGCAGCCAAGAGCGAGCGTCTAGGACTTACGGTTCAGGAGTTATTCACAGAAACATGGTTCTGAACATGCTGCCAATTGCTCGCCTGGGAAACATGCAGAGAAGTCCAAGATAGTGTTTTTTAGACTGGCTGCCACGAGCTGAATCGAATGCAGCCAAGAGCGAGCGTCTAGGACTTACGGTTCAGGAGTTATTCACAGAAACATGGTTCTGAACATGCTGCCAATTGCTCGCCTGGGAAACATGCAGAGAAGTCCAAGATAGTGTTTTTTAGACTGGCTGCCACGAGCTGAATCGAATGCAGCCAAGAGCGAGCGTCTAGGACTTACGGTTCAGGAGTTATTCACAGAAACATGGTTCTGAACATGCTGCCAATTGCTCGGCTGGGAAACATGCAGAGAAGTCCAAGATAGTGTTTTTTAGACTGGCTGCCACGAGCTGAATCGAATGCAGCCAAGAGCGAGCGTCTAGGACTTACGGTTCAGGAGTTATTCACAGAAACATGGTTCTTTTACTGCCAGCCGCGAAAGCGAAAATAACCAAGATCGAGCGTCTAGGATTTACTTGTCAATAACTCGCCTGGGAAACATCCAGAGAAGTCAAACACAGTGCTCCTATACTAATTGCCAGGCGCTGAGACGAATGCCGCCAAGATCGAGCGTCTAGGACTTACGGTTCAGGAGTTATTCACAGAAACATGGTTCTGAACATGCTGCCAATTTCTCGCCTGGGAAACATGCAGAGAAGTCCAAGATAGTGTTTTTTAGACTGGCTGCCACGAGCTGAATCGAATGCAGCCAAGAGCGAGCGTCTAGGACTTACGGTTCAGGAGTTATTCACAGAAACATGGTTCTTTTACTGCCAGCCGCGAAAGCGAAAATAACCAAGATCGAGCGTCTAGGATTTACTTGTCAATAACTCGCCTGGGAAACATCCAGAGAAGTCAAACACAGTGCTCCTATACTAATTGCCAGGCGCTGAGACGAATGCCGCCAAGATCGAGCGTCTAGGACTTACGGTTCAGGAGTTATTCACAGAAACATGGTTCTGAACATGCTGCCCAATTTCTCGCCTGGGAAACATGCAGAGAAGTCCAAGATAGTGTTTTTAGACTGGCTGCCACGAGCTGAATCGAATGCCGCCAAGATCGAGCGTCTAGGACTTACGGTTCAGGAGTTATTCACAGAAACATGGTTCTGAACATGCTGCCAATTTCTCGCCTGGGAAACATGCAGAGAAGTCCAAGATAGTGTTTTTTAGACTGGCTGCCACGAGCTGAATCGAATGCAGCCAAGAGCGAGCGTCTAGGACTTACGGTTCAGGAGTTATTCACAGAAACATGGTTCTTTTACTGCCAGCCGCGAAAGCGAAAATAACCAAGATCGAGCGTCTAGGATTTACTTGTCAATAACTCGCCTGGGAAACATCCAGAGAAGTCAAACACAGTGCTCCTATACTAATTGCCAGGCGGTGAGACGAATGCCGCCAAGATCGAGCGTCTAGGACTTACGGTTCAGGAGTTATTCACAGAAACATGGTTCTGAACATGCTGCCAATTTCTCGCCTGGGAAACATGCAGAGAAGTCCAAGATAGTGTTTTTTAGACTGGCTGCCACGAGCTGAATCGAATGCAGCCAAGAGCGAGCGTCTAGGACTTACGGTTCAGGAGTTATTCACAGAAACATGGTTCTGAACATGCTGCCAATTGCTCGCCTGGGAAACATGCAGAGAAGTCCAAGATAGTGTTTTTTAGACTGGCTGCCACGAGCTGAATCGAATGCAGCCAAGAGCGAGCGTCTAGGACTTACGGTTCAGGAGTTATTCACAGAAACATGGTTCTGAACATGCTGCCAATTGCTCGCCTGGGAAACATGCAGAGAAGTCCAAGATAGTGTTTTTTAGACTGGCTGCCACGAGCTGAATCGAATGCAGCCAAGAGCGAGCGTCTAGGACTTACGGTTCAGGAGTTATTCACAGAAACATGGTTCTTTTACTGCCAGCCGCGAAAGCGAAAATAACCAAGATCGAGCGTCTAGGATTTACTTGTCAATAACTCGCCTGGGAAACATCCAGAGAAGTCAAACACAGTGCTCCTATACTAATTGCCAGGCGCTGAGACGAATGCCGCCAAGATCGAGCGTCTAGGACTTACGGTTCAGGAGTTATTCACAGAAACATGGTTCTGAACATGCTGCCAATTTCTCGCCTGGGAAACATGCAGAGAAGTCCAAGATAGTGTTTTTTAGACTGGCTGCCACGAGCTGAATCGAATGCAGCCAAGAGCGAGCGTCTAGGACTTACGGTTCAGGAGTTATTCACAGAAACATGGTTCTTTTACTGCCAGCCGCGAAAGCGAAAATAACCAAGATCGAGGCGTCTACGATTTACTTGTCAATAACTCGCCTGGGAAACATCCAGAGAAGTCAAACACAGTGCTCCTATACTAATTGCCAGGCGCTGAGACGAATGCCGCCAAGATCGAGCGTCTAGGACTTACGGTTCAGGAGTTATTCACAGAAACATGGTTCTGAACATGCTGCCAATTTCTCGCCTGGGAAACATGCAGAGAAGTCCAATATAGTGTTTTTTAGACTGGCTGCCACGAGCTGAATCGAATGCAGCCAAGAGCGAGCGTCTAGGACTTACGGTTCAGGAGTTATTCACAGAAACATGGTTCTGAACATGCTGCCAATTTCTCGCCTGGGAAACATGCAGAGAAGTCCAAGATAGTGTTTTTTAGACTGGCTGCCACGAGCTGAATCGAATGCAGCCAAGAGCGAGCGTCTAGGACTTACGGTTCAGGAGTTATTCACAGAAACATGGTTCTGAACATGCTGCCAATTGCTCGCCTGGGAAACATGCAGAGAAGTCCAAGATAGTGTTTTTTAGACTGGCTGCCACGAGCTGAATCGAATGCAGCCAAGAGCGAGCGTCTAGGACTTACGGTTCAGGAGTTATTCACAGAAACATGGTTCTGAACATGCTGCCAATTGCTCGCCTGGGAAACATGCAGAGAAGTCCAAGATAGTGTTTTTTAGACTGGCTGCCACGAGCTGAATCGAATGCAGCCAAGAGCGAGCGTCTAGGACTTACGGTTCAGGAGTTATTCACAGAAACATGGTTCTTTTACTGCCAGCCGCGAAGCGAAAATAACCAAGATCGAGCGTCTACGATTTACTTGTCAATAACTCGCCTGGGAAACATCCAGAGAAGTCAAACACAGTGCTCCTATACTAATTGCCAGGCGCTGAGACGAATGCCGCCAAGATCGAGCGTCTAGGACTTACGGTTCAGGAGTTATTCACAGAAACATGGTTCTGAACATGCTGCCAATTGCTCGCCTGGGAAACATGCAGAGAAGTTAAAGATAGTGTTTTTTAGACTGGCTGCCACGAGCTGAATCGAATGCAGCCAAGAGCGAGCGTCTAGGACTTACGGTTCAGGAGTTATTCACAGAAACATGGTTCTGAACATGCTGCCAATTGCTCGCCTGGGAAACATGCAGAGAAGTCCAAGATAGTGTTTTTTAGACTGGCTGCCACGAGCTGAATCGAATGCAGCCAAGAGCGAGCGTCTAGGACTTACGGTTCAGGAGTTATTCACAGAAACATGGTTCTGAACATGCTGCCAATTGCTCGCCTGGGAAACATGCAGAGAAGTCCAAGATAGTGTTTTTTAGACTGGCTGCCACGAGCTGAATCGAATGCAGCCAAGAGCGAGCGTCTAGGACTTACGGTTCAGGAGTTATTCACAGAAACATGGTTCTTTTACTGCCAGCCGCGAAAGCGAAAATAACCAAGATCGAGCGTCTAGGATTTACTTGTCAATAACTCGCCTGGGAAACATCCAGAGAAGTCAAACACAGTGCTCCTATACTAATTGCCAGGCGCTGAGACGAATGCCGCCAAGATCGAGCGTCTAGGACTTACGGTTCAGGAGTTATTCACAGAAACATGGTTCTGAACATGCTGCCAATTGCTCGCCTGGGAAACATGCAGAGAAGTTAAAGATAGTGTTTTTTAGACTGGCTGCCACGAGCTGAATCGAATGCAGCCAAGAGCGAGCGTCTAGGACTTACGGTTCAGGAGTTATTCACAGAAACATGGTTCTGAACATGCTGCCAATTGCTCGCCTGGGAAACATGCAGAGAAGTCCAAGATAGTGTTTTTTAGACTGGCTGCCACGAGCTGAATCGAATGCAGCCAAGAGCGAGCGTCTAGGACTTACGGTTCAGGAGTTATTCACAGAAACATGGTTCTTTTACTGCCAGCCGCGAAAGCGAAAATAACCAAGATCGAGCGTCTAGGATTTACTTGTCAATAACTCGCCTGGGAAACATCCAGAGAAGTCAAACACAGTGCTCCTATACTAACTGCCAGGCGCTGAGACGAATGCCGCCAAGATCGAGCGTCTAGGACTTACGGTTAAGGAATTAGCCTCAGAAACATGGTTCTGAACATGCTGCCAATTGCTCGCCTGGGAAACATGCAGAGAAGTCCAAGATAGTGTTTTTTAGACTGGCTGCCACGAGCTGAATCGAATGCAGCCAAGAGCGAGCGTCTAGGACTTACGGTTCAGGAGTTATTCACAGAAACATGGTTCTGAACATGCTGCCAATTGCTCGTCTGGAAAACATGCAGAGAAGTCCAAGATAGTGTTTTTTAGACTGGCTGCCACGAGCTGAATCGAATGCAGCCAAGAGCGAGCGTCTAGGACTTACGGTTCAGGAGTTATTCACAGAAACATGGTTCTGAACATGCTGCCAATTGCTCGCCTGGGAAACATGCAGAGAAGTCCAAGATAGTGTTTTTTAGACTGGCTGCCACGAGCTGAATCGAATGCAGCCAAGAGCGAGCGTCTAGGACTTACGGTTCAGGAGTTATTCACAGAAACATGGTTCTTTTACTGCCAGCCGCGAAAGCGAAAATAACCAAGATCGAGCGTCTAGGATTTACTTGTCAATAACTCGCCTGGGAAACATCCAGAGAAGTCAAACACAGTGCTCCTATACTAATTGCCAGGCGCTGAGACGAATGCCGCCAAGATCCAGCGTCTAGGACTTACGGTTCAGGAGTTATTCACAGAAACATGGTTCTGAACATGCTGCCAATTTCTCGCCTGGGAAACATGCAGAGAAGTCCAAGATAGTGTTTTTTAGACTGGCTGCCACGAGCTGAATCGAATGCAGCCAAGAGCGAGCGTCTAGGACTTACGGTTCAGGAGTTATTCACAGAAACATGGTTCTGAACATGCTGCCAATTGCTCGCCTGGGAAACATGCAGAGAAGTCCAAGATAGTGTTTTTTAGACTGGCTGCCACGAGCTGAATCGAATGCAGCCAAGAGCGAGCGTCTAGGACTTACGGTTCAGGAGTTATTCACAGAAACATGGTTCTGAACATGCTGCCAATTGCTCGCCTGGGAAACATGCAGAGAAGTCCAAGATAGTGTTTTTTAGACTGGCTGCCACGAGCTGAATCGAATGCAGCCAAGAGCGAGCGTCTAGGACTTACGGTTCAGGAGTTATTCACAGAAACATGGTTCTTTTACTGCCAGCCGCGAAAGCGAAAATAACCAAGATCGAGCGTCTAGGATTTACTTGTCAATAACTCGCCTGGGAAACATCCAGAGAAGTCAAACACAGTGCTCCTATACTAATTGCCAGGCGCTGAGACGAATGCCGCCAAGATCGAGCGTCTAGGACTTACGGTTCAGGAGTTATTCACAGAAACATGGTTCTGAACATGCTGCCAATTGCTCGCCTGGGAAACATGCAGAGAAGTCCAAGATAGTGTTTTTTAGACTGGCTGCCACGAGCTGAATCGAATGCAGCCAAGAGCGAGCGTCTAGGACTTACGGTTCAGGAGTTATTCACAGAAACATGGTTCTTTTACTGCCAGCCGCGAAAGCGAAAATAACCAAGATCGAGCGTCTAGGATTTACTTGTCAATAACTCGCCTGGGAAACATCCAGAGAAGTCAAACACAGTGCTCCTATACTAATTGCCAGGCGCTGAGACGAATGCCGCCAAGATCGAGCGTCTAGGACTTACGGTTCAGGAGTTATTCACAGAAACATGGTTCTGAACATGCTGCCAATTTCTCGCCTGGGAAACATGCAGAGAAGTCCAAGATAGTGTTTTTTAGACTGGCTGCCACGAGCTGAATCGAATGCAGCCAAGAGCGAGCGTCTAGGACTTACGGTTCAGGAGTTATTCACAGAAACATGGTTCTTTTACTGCCAGCCGCGAAAGCGAAAATAACCAAGATCGAGCGTCTAGGATTTACTTGTCAATAACTCGCCTGGGAAACATCCAGAGAAGTCAAACACAGTGCTCCTATACTAATTGCCAGGCGCTGAGACGAATGCCGCCAAGATCGAGCGTCTAGGACTTACGGTTCAGGAGTTATTCACAGAAACATGGTTCTGAACATGCTGCCAATTTCTCGCCTGGGAAACATGCAGAGAAGTCCAAGATAGTGTTTTTTAGACTGGCTGCCACGAGCTGAATCGAATGCAGCCAAGAGCGAGCGTCTAGGACTTACGGTTCAGGAGTTATTCACAGAAACATGGTTCTGAACATGCTGCCAATTGCTCGCCTGGGAAAATGCAGAGAAGTCCGAGATAGTGTTTTTTAGACTGGCTGCCACGAGCTGAATCGAATGCAGCCAAGAGCGAGCGTCTAGGACTTACGGTTCAGGAGTTATTCACAGAAACATGGTTCTGAACATGCTGCCAATTTCTCGCCTGGGAAACATGCAGAGAAGTCCAAGATAGTGTTTTTTAGACTGGCTGCCACGAGCTGAATCGAATGCAGCCAAGAGCGAGCGTCTAGGACTTACGGTTCAGGAGTTATTCACAGAAACATGGTTCTGAACATGCTGCCAATTGCTCGCCTGGGAAACATGCAGAGAAGTCCAAGATAGTGTTTTTTAGACTGGCTGCCACGAGCTGAATCGAATGCAGCCAAGAGCGAGCGTCTAGGACTTACGGTTCAGGAGTTATTCACAGAAACATGGTTCTGAACATGCTGCCAATTGCTCGCCTGGGAAACATGCAGAGAAGTCCAAGATAGTGTTTTTTAGACTGGCTGCCACGAGCTGAATCGAATGCAGCCAAGAGCGAGCGTCTAGGACTTACGGTTCAGGAGTTATTCACAGAAACATGGTTCTTTTACTGCCAGCCGCGAAAGCGAAAATAACCAAGATCGAGCGTCTAGGATTTACTTGTCAATAACTCGCCTGGGAAACATCCAGAGAAGTCAAACACAGTGCTCCTATACTAATTGCCAGGCGCTGAGACGAATGCCGCCAAGATCGAGCGTCTAGGACTTACGGTTCAGGAGTTATTCACAGAAACATGGTTCTGAACATGCTGCCAATTTCTCGCCTGGGAAACATGCAGAGAAGTCCAAGATAGTGTTTTTTAGACTGGCTGCCACGAGCTGAATCGAATGCAGCCAAGAGCGAGCGTCTAGGACTTACGGTTCAGGAGTTATTCACAGAAACATGGTTCTTTTACAGCCAGCCGCGAAGCGAAAATAACCAAGATCGAGCGTCTACGATTTACTTGTCAATAACTCGCCTGGGAAACATCCAGAGAAGTCAAACACAGTGCTCCTATACTAATTGCCAGGCGCTGAGACGAATGCCGCCAAGATCGAGCGTCTAGGACTTACGGTTCAGGAGTTATTCACAGAAACATGGTTCTGAACATGCTGCCAATTTCTCGCCTGGGAAACATGCAGAGAAGTCCAAGATAGTGTTTTTAGACTGGCTGCCACGAGCTGAATCGAATGCAGCCAAGAGCGAGCGTCTAGGACTTACGGTTCAGGAGTTATTCACAGAAACATGGTTCTGAACATGCTGCCAATTTCTCGCCTGGGAAACATGCAGAGAAGTCCAAGATAGTGTTTTTTAGACTGGCTGCCACGAGCTGAATCGAATGCAGCCAAGAGGCGAGCGTCTAGGACTTACGGTTCAGGAGTTATTCACAGAAACATGGTTCTGAACATGCTGCCAATTGCTCGCCTGGGAAACATGCAGAGAAGTCCAAGATAGTGTTTTTTAGACTGGCTGCCACGAGCTGAATCGAATGCAGCCAAGAGCGAGCGTCTAGGACTTACGGTTCAGGAGTTATTCACAGAAACATGGTTCTGAACATGCTGCCAATTGCTCGCCTGGGAAACATGCAGAGAAGTCCAAGATAGTGTTTTTTAGACTGGCTGCCACGAGCTGAATCGAATGCAGCCAAGAGCGAGCGTCTAGGACTTACGGTTCAGGAGTTATTCACAGAAACATGGTTCTTTTACTGCCAGCCGCGAAAGCGAAAATAACCAAGATCGAGCGTCTACGATTTACTTGTCAATAACTCGCCTGGGAAACATCCAGAGAAGTCAAACACAGTGCTCCTATACTAATTGCCAGGCGCTGAGACGAATGCCGCCAAGATCGAGCGTCTAGGACTTACGGTTCAGGAGTTATTCACAGAAACATGGTTCTGAACATGCTGCCAATTGCTCGCCTGGGAAACATGCAGAGAAGTTAAAGATAGTGTTTTTTAGACTGGCTGCCACGAGCTGAATCGAATGCAGCCAAGAGCGAGCGTCTAGGACTTACGGTTCAGGAGTTATTCACAGAAACATGGTTCTGAACATGCTGCCAATTGCTCGCCTGGGAAACATGCAGAGAAGTCCAAGATAGTGTTTTTTAGACTGGCTGCCACGAGCTGAATCGAATGCAGCCAAGAGCGAGCGTCTAGGACTTACGGTTCAGGAGTTATTCACAGAAACATGGTTCTGAACATGCTGCCAATTGCTCGCCTGGGAAACATGCAGAGAAGTCCAAGATAGTGTTTTTTAGACTGGCTGCCACGAGCTGAATCGAATGCAGCCAAGAGCGAGCGTCTAGGACTTACGGTTCAGGAGTTATTCACAGAAACATGGTTCTTTTACTGCCAGCCGCGAAAGCGAAAATAACCAAGATCGAGCGTCTAGGATTTACTTGTCAATAACTCGCCTGGGAAACATCCAGAGAAGTCAAACACAGTGCTCCTATACTAATTGCCAGGCGCTGAGACGAATGCCGCCAAGATCGAGCGTCTAGGACTTACGGTTCAGGAGTTATTCACAGAAACATGGTTCTGAACATGCTGCCAATTGCTCGCCTGGGAAACATGCAGAGAAGTTAAAGATAGTGTTTTTTAGACTGGCTGCCACGAGCTGAATCGAATGCAGCCAAGAGCGAGCGTCTAGGACTTACGGTTCAGGAGTTATTCACAGAAACATGGTTCTGAACATGCTGCCAATTGCTCGCCTGGGAAACATGCAGAGAAGTCCAAGATAGTGTTTTTTAGACTGGCTGCCACGAGCTGAATCGAATGCAGCCAAGAGCGAGCGTCTAGGACTTACGGTTCAGGAGTTATTCACAGAAACATGGTTCTTTTACTGCCAGCCGCGAAAGCGAAAATAACCAAGATCGAGCGTCTAGGATTTACTTGTCAATAACTCGCCTGGGAAACATCCAGAGAAGTCAAACACAGTGCTCCTATACTAACTGCCAGGCGCTGAGACGAATGCCGCCAAGATCGAGCGTCTAGGACTTACGGTTAAGGAATTAGCCTCAGAAACATGGTTCTGAACATGCTGCCAATTGCTCGCCTGGGAAACATGCAGAGAAGTCCAAGATAGTGTTTTTTAGACTGGCTGCCACGAGCTGAATCGAATGTAGCCAAGAGCGAGCGTCTAGGACTTACGGTTCAGGAGTTATTCACAGAAACATGGTTCTGAACATGCTGCCAATTGCTCGCCTGGAAAACATGCAGAGAAGTCCAAGATAGTGTTTTTTAGACTGGCTGCCACGAGCTGAATCGAATGCAGCCAAGAGCGAGCGTCTAGGACTTACGGTTCAGGAGTTATTCACAGAAACATGGTTCTGAACATGCTGCCAATTGCTCGCCTGGGAAACATGCAGAGAAGTCCAAGATAGTGTTTTTTAGACTGGCTGCCACGAGCTGAATCGAATGCAGCCAAGAGCGAGCGTCTAGGACTTACGGTTCAGGAGTTATTCACAGAAACATGGTTCTTTTACTGCCAGCCGCGAAAGCGAAAATAACCAAGATCGAGCGTCTAGGATTTACTTGTCAATAACTCGCCTGGGAAACATCCAGAGAAGTCAAACACAGTGCTCCTATACTAATTGCCAGGCGCTGAGACGAATGCCGCCAAGATCCAGCGTCTAGGACTTACGGTTCAGGAGTTATTCACAGAAACATGGTTCTGAACATGCTGCCAATTTCTCGCCTGGGAAACATGCAGAGAAGTCCAAGATAGTGTTTTTTTAGACTGGCTGCCACGAGCTGAATCGAATGCAGCCAAGAGCGAGCGTCTAGGACTTACGGTTCAGGAGTTATTCACAGAAACATGGTTCTGAACATGCTGCCAATTGCTCGCCTGGGAAACATGCAGAGAAGTCCAAGATAGTGTTTTTTAGACTGGCTGCCACGAGCTGAATCGAATGCAGCCAAGAGCGAGCGTCTAGGACTTACGGTTCAGGAGTTATTCACAGAAACATGGTTCTGAACATGCTGCCAATTGCTCGCCTGGGAAACATGCAGAGAAGTCCAAGATAGTGTTTTTTAGACTGGCTGCCACGAGCTGAATCGAATGCAGCCAAGAGCGAGCGTCTAGGACTTACGGTTCAGGAGTTATTCACAGAAACATGGTTCTTTTACTGCCAGCCGCGAAAGCGAAAATAACCAAGATCGAGCGTCTAGGATTTACTTGTCAATAACTCGCCTGGGAAACATCCAGAGAAGTCAAACACAGTGCTCCTATACTAATTGCCAGGCGCTGAGACGAATGCCGCCAAGATCGAGCGTCTAGGACTTACGGTTCAGGAGTTATTCACAGAAACATGGTTCTGAACATGCTGCCAATTGCTCGCCTGGGAAACATGCAGAGAAGTCCAAGATAGTGTTTTTTAGACTGGCTGCCACGAGCTGAATCGAATGCAGCCAAGAGCGAGCGTCTAGGACTTACGGTTCAGGAGTTATTCACAGAAACATGGTTCTTTTACTGCCAGCCGCGAAAGCGAAAATAACCAAGATCGAGCGTCTAGGATTTACTTGTCAATAACTCGCCTGGGAAACATCCAGAGAAGTCAAACACAGTGCTCCTATACTAATTGCCAGGCGCTGAGACGAATGCCGCCAAGATCGAGCGTCTAGGACTTACGGTTCAGGAGTTATTCACAGAAACATGGTTCTGAACATGCTGCCAATTTCTCGCCTGGGAAACATGCAGAGAAGTCCAAGATAGTGTTTTTTAGACTGGCTGCCACGAGCTGAATCGAATGCAGCCAAGAGCGAGCGTCTAGGACTTACGGTTCAGGAGTTATTCACAGAAACATGGTTCTGAACATGCTGCCAATTGCTCGCCTGGGAAACATGCAGAGAAGTCCAAGATAGTGTTTTTTAGACTGGCTGCCACGAGCTGAATCGAATGCAGCCAAGAGCGAGCGTCTAGGACTTACGGTTCAGGAGTTATTCACAGAAACATGGTTCTGAACATGCTGCCAATTTCTCGCCTGGGAAACATGCAGAGAAGTCCAAGATAGTGTTTTTTAGACTGGCTGCCACGAGCTGAATCGAATGCAGCCAAGAGCGAGCATCTAGGACTTACGGTTCAGGAGTTATTCACAGAAACATGGTTCTGAACATGCTGCCAATTGCTCGCCTGGGAAACATGCAGAGAAGTCCAAGATAGTGTTTTTTAGACTGGCTGCCACGAGCTGAATCGAATGCAGCCAAGAGCGAGCGTCTAGGACTTACGGTTCAGGAGTTATTCACAGAAACATGGTTCTGAACATGCTGCCAATTGCTCGCCTGGGAAACATGCAGAGAAGTCCAAGATAGTGTTTTTTAGACTGGCTGCCACGAGCTGAATCGAATGCAGCCAAGAGCGAGCGTCTAGGACTTACGGTTCAGGAGTTATTCACAGAAACATGGTTCTGAACATGCTGCCAATTGCTCGCCTGGGAAACATGCAGAGAAGTCCAAGATAGTGTTTTTTAGACTGGCTGCCACGAGCTGAATCGAATGCAGCCAAGAGCGAGCGTCTAGGACTTACGGTTCAGGAGTTATTCACAGAAACATGGTTCTTTTACTGCCAGCCGCGAAAGCGAAAATAACCAAGATCGAGCGTCTAGGATTTACTTGTCAATAACTCGCCTGGGAAACATCCAGAGAAGTCAAACACAGTGCTCCTATACTAATTGCCAGGCGCTGAGACGAATGCCGCCAAGATCGAGCGTCTAGGACTTACGGTTCAGGAGTTATTCACAGAAACATGGTTCTGAACATGCTGCCAATTTCTCGCCTGGGAAACATGCAGAGAAGTCCAAGATAGTGTTTTTTAGACTGGCTGCCACGAGCTGAATCGAATGCAGCCAAGAGCGAGCGTCTAGGACTTACGGTTCAGGAGTTATTCACAGAAACATGGTTCTGAACATGCTGCCAATTGCTCGCCTGGGAAACATGCAGAGAAGTCCAAGATAGTGTTTTTTAGACTGGCTGCCACGAGCTGAATCGAATGCAGCCAAGAGCGAGCGTCTAGGACTTACGGTTCAGGAGTTATTCACAGAAACATGGTTCTGAACATGCTGCCAATTTCTCGCCTGGGAAACATGCAGAGAAGTCCAAGATAGTGTTTTTTAGACTGGCTGCCACGAGCTGAATCGAATGCAGCCAAGAGCGAGCGTCTAGGACTTACGGTTCAGGAGTTATTCACAGAAACATGGTTCTGAACATGCTGCCAATTGCTCGCCTGGGAAACATGCAGAGAAGTCCAAGATAGTGTTTTTTAGACTGGCTGCCACGAGCTGAATCGAATGCAGCCAAGAGCGAGCGTCTAGGACTTACGGTTCAGGAGTTATTCACAGAAACATGGTTCTGAACATGCTGCCAATTGCTCGCCTGGGAAACATGCAGAGAAGTCCAAGATAGTGTTTTTTAGACTGGCTGCCACGAGCTGAATCGAATGCAGCCAAGAGCGAGCGTCTAGGACTTACGGTTCAGGAGTTATTCACAGAAACATGGTTCTGAACATGCTGCCAATTGCTCGCCTGGGAAACATGCAGAGAAGTCCAAGATAGTGTTTTTTAGACTGGCTGCCACGAGCTGAATCGAATGCAGCCAAGAGCGAGCGTCTAGGACTTACGGTTCAGGAGTTATTCACAGAAACATGGTTCTTTTACTGCCAGCCGCGAAAGCGAAAATAACCAAGATCGAGCGTCTAGGATTTACTTGTCAATAACTCGCCTGGGAAACATCCAGAGAAGTCAAACACAGTGCTCCTATACTAATTGCCAGGCGCTGAGACGAATGCCGCCAAGATCGAGCGTCTAGGACTTACGGTTCGGGAGTTATTCACAGAAACATGGTTCTGAACATGCTGCCAATTTCTCGCCTGGGAAACATGCAGAGAAGTCCAAGATAGTGTTTTTTAGACTGGCTGCCACGAGCTGAATCGAATGCAGCCAAGAGCGAGCGTCTAGGACTTACGGTTCAGGAGTTATTCACAGAAACATGGTTATTTTACTGCCAGCCGCGAAAGCGAAAATAACCAAGATCGAGCGTCTAGGATTTACTTGTCAATAACTCGCCTGGGAAACATCCAGAGAAGTCAAACACAGTGCTCCTATACTAATTGCCAGGCGCTGAGACGAATGCCGCCAAGATCGAGCGTCTAGGACTTACGGTTCAGGAGTTATTCACAGAAACATGGTTCTGAACATGCTGCCAATTTCTCGCCTGGGAAACATGCAGAGAAGTCCAAGATAGTGTTTTTTAGACTGGCTGCCACGAGCTGAATCGAATGCCGCCAAGATCGAGCGTCTAGGACTTACGGTTCAGGAGTTATTCACAGAAACATGGTTCTGAACATGCTGCCAATTTCTCGCCTGGGAAACATGCAGAGAAGTCCAAGATAGTGTTTTTTAGACTGGCTGCCACGAGCTGAATCGAATGCAGCCAAGAGCGAGCGTCTAGGACTTACGGTTCAGGAGTTATTCACAGAAACATGGTTCTTTTACTGCCAGCCGCGAAAGCGAAAATAACCAAGATCGAGCGTCTAGGATTTACTTGTCAATAACTCGCCTGGGAAACATCCAGAGAAGTCAAACACAGTGCTCCTATACTAATTGCCAGGCGGTGAGACGAATGCCGCCAAGATCGAGCGTCTAGGACTTACGGTTCAGGAGTTATTCACAGAAACATGGTTCTGAACATGCTGCCAATTTCTCGCCTGGGAAACATGCAGAGAAGTCCAAGATAGTGTTTTTTAGACTGGCTGCCACGAGCTGAATCGAATGCAGCCAAGAGCGAGCGTCTAGGACTTACGGTTCAGGAGTTATTCACAGAAACATGGTTCTTTTACTGCCAGCCGCGAAAGCGAAAATAACCAAGATCGAGCGTCTAGGATTTACTTGTCAATAACTCGCCTGGGAAACATCCAGAGAAGTCAAACACAGTGCTCCTATACTAATTGCCAGGCGCTGAGACGAATGCCGCCAAGATCGAGCGTCTAGGACTTACGGTTCAGGAGTTATTCACAGAAACATGGTTCTGAACATGCTGCCAATTTCTCGCCTGGGAAACATGCAGAGAAGTCCAAGATAGTGTTTTTTAGACTGGCTGCCACGAGCTGAATCGAATGCAGCCAAGAGCGAGCGTCTAGGACTTACGGTTCAGGAGTTATTCACAGAAACATGGTTCTGAACATGCTGCCAATTTCTCGCCTGGGAAACATGCAGAGAAGTCCAAGATAGTGTTTTTTAGACTGGCTGCCACGAGCTGAATCGAATGCAGCCAAGAGCGAGCGTCTAGGACTTACGGTTCAGGAGTTATTCACAGAAACATGGTTCTGAACATGCTGCCAATTGCTCGCCTGGGAAACATGCAGAGAAGTCCAAGATAGTGTTTTTTAGACTGGCTGCCACGAGCTGAATCGAATGCAGCCAAGAGCGAGCGTCTAGGACTTACGGTTCAGGAGTTATTCACAGAAACATGGTTCTTTTACTGCCAGCCGCGAAAGCGAAAATAACCAAGATCGAGCGTCTACGATTTACTTGTCAATAACTCGCCTGGGAAACATCCAGAGAAGTCAAACACAGTGCTCCTATACTAATTGCCAGGCGCTGAGACGAATGCCGCCAAGATCGAGCGTCTAGGACTTACGGTTCAGGAGTTATTCACAGAAACATGGTTCTGAACATGCTGCCAATTTCTCGCCTGGGAAACATGCAGAGAAGTCCAAGATAGTGTTTTTTAGACTGGCTGCCACGAGCTGAATCGAATGCAGCCAAGAGCGAGCGTCTAGGACTTACGGTTCAGGAGTTATTCACAGAAACATGGTTCTGAACATGCTGCCAATTTCTCGCCTGGGAAACATGCAGAGAAGTCCAAGATAGTGTTTTTTAGACTGGCTGCCACGAGCTGAATCGAATGCAGCCAAGAGCGAGCGTCTAGGACTTACGGTTCAGGAGTTATTCACAGAAACATGGTTCTGAACATGCTGCCAATTGCTCGCCTGGGAAACATGCAGAGAAGTCCAAGATAGTGTTTTTTAGACTGGCTGCCACGAGCTGAATCGAATGCAGCCAAGAGCGAGCGTCTAGGACTTACGGTTCAGGAGTTATTCACAGAAACATGGTTCTGAACATGCTGCCAATTGCTCGCCTGGGAAACATGCAGAGAAGTCCAAGATAGTGTTTTTTAGACTGGCTGCCACGAGCTGAATCGAATGCAGCCAAGAGCGAGCGTCTAGGACTTACGGTTCAGGAGTTATTCACAGAAACATGGTTCTTTTACTGCCAGCCGCGAAAGCGAAAATAACCAAGATCGAGCGTCTACGATTTACTTGTCAATAACTCGCCTGGGAAACATCCAGAGAAGTCAAACACAGTGCTCCTAAACTAATTGCCAGGCGCTGAGACGAATGCCGCCAAGATCGAGCGTCTAGGACTTACGGTTCAGGAGTTATTCACAGAAACATGGTTCTGAACATGCTGCCAATTGCTCGCCTGGGAAACATGCAGAGAAGTTAAAGATAGTGTTTTTTAGACTGGCTGCCACGAGCTGAATCGAATGCAGCCAAGAGCGAGCGTCTAGGACTTACGGTTCAGGAGTTATTCACAGAAACATGGTTCTGACATGCTGCCAATTGCTCGCCTGGGAAACATGCAGAGAAGTCCAAGATAGTGTTTTTTAGACTGGCTGCCACGAGCTGAATCGAATGCAGCCAAGAGCGAGCGTCTAGGACTTACGGTTCAGGAGTTATTCACAGAAACATGGTTCTGAACATGCTGCCAATTGCTCGCCTGGGAAACATGCAGAGAAGTCCAAGATAGTGTTTTTTAGACTGGCTGCCACGAGCTGAATCGAATGCAGCCAAGAGCGAGCGTCTAGGACTTACGGTTCAGGAGTTATTCACAGAAACATGGTTCTTTTACTGCCAGCCGCGAAAGCGAAAATAACCAAGATCGAGCGTCTAGGATTTACTTGTCAATAACTCGCCTGGGAAACATCCAGAGAAGTCAAACACAGTGCTCCTATACTAATTGCCAGGCGCTGAGACGAATGCCGCCAAGATCGAGCGTCTAGGACTTACGGTTCAGGAGTTATTCACAGAAACATGGTTCTGAACATGCTGCCAATTGCTCGCCTGGGAAACATGCAGAGAAGTTAAAGATAGTGTTTTTTAGACTGGCTGCCACGAGCTGAATCGAATGCAGCCAAGAGCGAGCGTCTAGGACTTACGGTTCAGGAGTTATTCACAGAAACATGGTTCTGAACATGCTGCCAATTGCTCGCCTGGGAAACATGCAGAGAAGTCCAAGATAGTGTTTTTTAGACTGGCTGCCACGAGCTGAATCGAATGCAGCCAAGAGCGAGCGTCTAGGACTTACGGTTCAGGAGTTATTCACAGAAACATGGTTCTTTTACTGCCAGCCGCGAAAGCGAAAATAACCAAGATCGAGCGTCTAGGATTTACTTGTCAATAACTCGCCTGGGAAACATCCAGAGAAGTCAAACACAGTGCTCCTATACTAACTGCCAGGCGCTGAGACGAATGCCGCCAAGATCGAGCGTCTAGGACTTACGGTTAAGGAATTAGCCTCAGAAACATGGTTCTGAACATGCTGCCAATTGCTCGCCTGGGAAACATGCAGAGAAGTCCAAGATAGTGTTTTTTAGACTGGCTGCCACGAGCTGAATCGAATGCAGCCAAGAGCGAGCGTCTAGGACTTACGGTTCAGGAGTTATTCACAGAAACATGGTTCTGAACATGCTGCCAATTGCTCGCCTGGAAACATGCAGAGAAGTCCAAGATAGTGTTTTTTAGACTGGCTGCCACGAGCTGAATCGAATGCAGCCAAGAGCGAGCGTCTAGGACTTACGGTTCAGGAGTTATTCACAGAAACATGGTTCTGAACATGCTGCCAATTGCTCGCCTGGGAAACATGCAGAGAAGTCCAAGATAGTGTTTTTTAGACTGGCTGCCACGAGCTGAATCGAATGCAGCCAAGAGCGAGCGTCTAGGACTTACGGTTCAGGAGTTATTCACAGAAACATGGTTCTTTTACTGCCAGCCGCGAAAGCGAAAATAACCAAGATCGAGCGTCTAGGATTTACTTGTCAATAACTCGCCTGGGAAACATCCAGAGAAGTCAAACACAGTGCTCCTATACTAATTGCCAGGCGCTGAGACGAATGCCGCCAAGATCCAGCGTCTAGGACTTACGGTTCAGGAGTTATTCACAGAAACATGGTTCTGAACATGCTGCCAATTTCTCGCCTGGGAAACATGCAGAGAAGTCCAAGATAGTGTTTTTAGACTGGCTGCCACGAGCTGAATCGAATGCAGCCAAGAGCGAGCGTCTAGGACTTACGGTTCAGGAGTTATTCACAGAAACATGGTTCTGAACATGCTGCCAATTGCTCGCCTGGGAAACATGCAGAGAAGTCCAAGATAGTGTTTTTTAGACTGGCTGCCACGAGCTGAATCGAATGCAGCCAAGAGCGAGCGTCTAGGACTTACGGTTCAGGAGTTATTCACAGAAACATGGTTCTGAACATGCTGCCAATTGCTCGCCTGGGAAACATGCAGAGAAGTCCAAGATAGTGTTTTTTAGACTGGCTGCCACGAGCTGAATCGAATGCAGCCAAGAGCGAGCGTCTAGGACTTACGGTTCAGGAGTTATTCACAGAAACATGGTTCTTTTACTGCCAGCCGCGAAAGCGAAAATAACCAAGATCGAGCGTCTAGGATTTACTTGTCAATAACTCGCCTGGGAAACATCCAGAGAAGTCAAACACAGTGCTCCTATACTAATTGCCAGGCGCTGAGACGAATGCCGCCAAGATCGAGCGTCTAGGACTTACGGTTCAGGAGTTATTCACAGAAACATGGTTCTGAACATGCTGCAATTGCTCGCCTGGGAAACATGCAGAGAAGTCCAAGATAGTGTTTTTTAGACTGGCTGCCACGAGCTGAATCGAATGCAGCCAAGAGCGAGCGTCTAGGACTTACGGTTCAGGAGTTATTCACAGAAACATGGTTCTTTTACTGCCAGCCGCGAAAGCGAAAATAACCAAGATCGAGCGTCTAGGATTTACTTGTCAATAACTCGCCTGGGAAACATCCAGAGAAGTCAAACACAGTGCTCCTATACTAATTGCCAGGCGCTGAGACGAATGCCGCCAAGATCGAGCGTCTAGGACTTACGGTTCAGGAGTTATTCACAGAAACATGGTTCTGAACATGCTGCCAATTTCTCGCCTGGGAAACATGCAGAGAAGTCCAAGATAGTGTTTTTTAGACTGGCTGCCACGAGCTGAATCGAATGCAGCCAAGAGCGAGCGTCTAGGACTTACGGTTCAGGAGTTATTCACAGAAACATGGTTCTGAACATGCTGCCAATTGCTCGCCTGGGAAACATGCAGAGAAGTCCAAGATAGTGTTTTTTAGACTGGCTGCCACGAGCTGAATCGAATGCAGCCAAGAGCGAGCGTCTAGGACTTACGGTTCAGGAGTTATTCACAGAAACATGGTTCTGAACATGCTGCCAATTTCTCGCCTGGGAAACATGCAGAGAAGTCCAAGATAGTGTTTTTTAGACTGGCTGCCACGAGCTGAATCGAATGCAGCCAAGAGCGAGCATCTAGGACTTACGGTTCAGGAGTTATTCACAGAAACATGGTTCTGAACATGCTGCCAATTGCTCGCCTGGGAAACATGCAGAGAAGTCCAAGATAGTGTTTTTTAGACTGGCTGCCACGAGCTGAATCGAATGCAGCCAAGAGCGAGCGTCTAGGACTTACGGTTCAGGAGTTATTCACAGAAACATGGTTCTGAACATGCTGCCAATTGCTCGCCTGGGAAACATGCAGAGAAGTCCAAGATAGTGTTTTTTAGACTGGCTGCCACGAGCTGAATCGAATGCAGCCAAGAGCGAGCGTCTAGGACTTACGGTTCAGGAGTTATTCACAGAAACATGGTTCTGAACATGCTGCCAATTGCTCGCCTGGGAAACATGCAGAGAAGTCCAAGATAGTGTTTTTTAGACTGGCTGCCACGAGCTGAATCGAATGCAGCCAAGAGCGAGCGTCTAGGACTTACGGTTCAGGAGTTATTCACAGAAACATGGTTCTTTTACTGCCAGCCGCGAAAGCGAAAATAACCAAGATCGAGCGTCTAGGATTTACTTGTCAATAACTCGCCTGGGAAACATCCAGAGAAGTCAAACACAGTGCTCCTATACTAATTGCCAGGCGCTGAGACGAATGCCGCCAAGATCGAGCGTCTAGGACTTACGGTTCAGGAGTTATTCACAGAAACATGGTTCTGAACATGCTGCCAATTTCTCGCCTGGGAAACATGCAGAGAAGTCCAAGATAGTGTTTTTAGACTGGCTGCCACGAGCTGAATCGAATGCAGCCAAGAGCGAGCGTCTAGGACTTACGGTTCAGGAGTTATTCACAGAAACATGGTTCTGAACATGCTGCCAATTGCTCGCCTGGGAAACATGCAGAGAAGTCCAAGATAGTGTTTTTTAGACTGGCTGCCACGAGCTGAATCGAATGCAGCCAAGAGCGAGCGTCTAGGACTTACGGTTCAGGAGTTATTCACAGAAACATGGTTCTGAACATGCTGCCAATTTCTCGCCTGGGAAACATGCAGAGAAGTCCAAGATAGTGTTTTTTAGACTGGCTGCCACGAGCTGAATCGAATGCAGCCAAGAGCGAGCGTCTAGGACTTACGGTTCAGGAGTTATTCACAGAAACATGGTTCTGAACATGCTGCCAATTGCTCGCCTGGGAAACATGCAGAGAAGTCCAAGATAGTGTTTTTTAGACTGGCTGCCACGAGCTGAATCGAATGCAGCCAAGAGCGAGCGTCTAGGACTTACGGTTCAGGAGTTATTCACAGAAACATGGTTCTGAACATGCTGCCAATTGCTCGCCTGGGAAACATGCAGAGAAGTCCAAGATAGTGTTTTTTAGACTGGCTGCCACGAGCTGAATCGAATGCAGCCAAGAGCGAGCGTCTAGGACTTACGGTTCAGGAGTTATTCACAGAAACATGGTTCTGAACATGCTGCCAATTGCTCGCCTGGGAAACATGCAGAGAAGTCCAAGATAGTGTTTTTTAGACTGGCTGCCACGAGCTGAATCGAATGCAGCCAAGAGCGAGCGTCTAGGACTTACGGTTCAGGAGTTATTCACAGAAACATGGTTCTTTTACTGCCAGCCGCGAAAGCGAAAATAACCAAGATCGAGCGTCTAGGATTTACTTGTCAATAACTCGCCTGGGAAACATCCAGAGAAGTCAAACACAGTGCTCCTATACTAATTGCCAGGCGCTGAGACGAATGCCGCCAAGATCGAGCGTCTAGGACTTACGGTTCAGGAGTTATTCACAGAAACATGGTTCTGAACATGCTGCCAATTTCTCGCCTGGGAAACATGCAGAGAAGTCCAAGATAGTGTTTTTTAGACTGGCTGCCACGAGCTGAATCGAATGCAGCCAAGAGCGAGCGTCTAGGACTTACGGTTCAGGAGTTATTCACAGAAACATGGTTCTTTTACTGCCAGCCGCGAAAGCGAAAATAACCAAGATCGAGCGTCTAGGATTTACTTGTCAATAACTCGCCTGGGAAACATCCAGAGAAGTCAAACACAGTGCTCCTATACTAATTGCCAGGCGCTGAGACGAATGCCGCCAAGATCGAGCGTCTAGGACTTACGGTTCAGGAGTTATTCACAGAAACATGGTTCTGAACATGCTGCCAATTTCTCGCCTGGGAAACATGCAGAGAAGTCCAAGATAGTGTTTTTTAGACTGGCTGCCACGAGCTGAATCGAATGCCGCCAAGATCGAGCGTCTAGGACTTACGGTTCAGGAGTTATTCACAGAAACATGGTTCTGAACATGCTGCCAATTTCTCGCCTGGGAAACATGCAGAGAAGTCCAAGATAGTGTTTTTTAGACTGGCTGCCACGAGCTGAATCGAATGCAGCCAAGAGCGAGCGTCTAGGACTTACGGTTCAGGAGTTATTCACAGAAACATGGTTCTTTTACTGCCAGCCGCGAAAGCGAAAATAACCAAGATCGAGCGTCTAGGATTTACTTGTCAATAACTCGCCTGGGAAACATCCAGAGAAGTCAAACACAGTGCTCCTATACTAATTGCCAGGCGGTGAGACGAATGCCGCCAAGATCGAGCGTCTAGGACTTACGGTTCAGGAGTTATTCACAGAAACATGGTTCTGAACATGCTGCCAATTTCTCGCCTGGGAAACATGCAGAGAAGTCCAAGATAGTGTTTTTTAGACTGGCTGCCACGAGCTGAATCGAATGCAGCCAAGAGCGAGCGTCTAGGACTTACGGTTCAGGAGTTATTCACAGAAACATGGTTCTTTTACTGCCAGCCGCGAAAGCGAAAATAACCAAGATCGAGCGTCTAGGATTTACTTGTCAATAACTCGCCTGGGAAACATCCAGAGAAGTCAAACACAGTGCTCCTATACTAATTGCCAGGCGCTGAGACGAATGCCGCCAAGATCGAGCGTCTAGGACTTACGGTTCAGGAGTTATTCACAGAAACATGGTTCTGAACATGCTGCCAATTTCTCGCCTGGGAAACATGCAGAGAAGTCCAAGATAGTGTTTTTTAGACTGGCTGCCACGAGCTGAATCGAATGCAGCCAAGAGCGAGCGTCTAGGACTTACGGTTCAGGAGTTATTCACAGAAACATGGTTCTTTTACTGCCAGCCGCGAAAGCGAAAATAACCAAGATCGAGCGTCTAGGATTTACTTGTCAATAACTCGCCTGGGAAACATCCAGAGAAGTCAAACACAGTGCTCCTATACTAATTGCCAGGCGCTGAGACGAATGCCGCCAAGATCGAGCGTCTAGGACTTACGGTTCAGGAGTTATTCACAGAAACATGGTTCTGAACATGCTGCCAATTTCTCGCCTGGGAAACATGCAGAGAAGTCCAAGATAGTGTTTTTTAGACTGGCTGCCACGAGCTGAATCGAATGCAGCCAAGAGCGAGCGTCTAGGACTTACGGTTCAGGAGTTATTCACAGAAACATGGTTCTGAACATGCTGCCAATTGCTCGCCTGGGAAAATGCAGAGAAGTCCGAGATAGTGTTTTTTAGACTGGCTGCCACGAGCTGAATCGAATGCAGCCAAGAGCGAGCGTCTAGGACTTACGGTTCAGGAGTTATTCACAGAAACATGGTTCTGAACATGCTGCCAATTTCTCGCCTGGGAAACATGCAGAGAAGTCCAAGATAGTGTTTTTTAGACTGGCTGCCACGAGCTGAATCGAATGCAGCCAAGAGCGAGCGTCTAGGACTTACGGTTCAGGAGTTATTCACAGAAACATGGTTCTGAACATGCTGCCAATTGCTCGCCTGGGAAACATGCAGAGAAGTCCAAGATAGTGTTTTTTAGACTGGCTGCCACGAGCTGAATCGAATGCAGCCAAGAGCGAGCGTCTAGGACTTACGGTTCAGGAGTTATTCACAGAAACATGGTTCTGAACATGCTGCCAATTGCTCGCCTGGGAAACATGCAGAGAAGTCCAAGATAGTGTTTTTTAGACTGGCTGCCACGAGCTGAATCGAATGCAGCCAAGAGCGAGCGTCTAGGACTTACGGTTCAGGAGTTATTCACAGAAACATGGTTCTTTTACTGCCAGCCGCGAAAGCGAAAATAACCAAGATCGAGCGTCTAGGATTTACTTGTCAATAACTCGCCTGGGAAACATCCAGAGAAGTCAAACACAGTGCTCCTATACTAATTGCCAGGCGCTGAGACGAATGCCGCCAAGATCGAGCGTCTAGGACTTACGGTTCAGGAGTTATTCACAGAAACATGGTTCTGAACATGCTGCCAATTTCTCGCCTGGGAAACATGCAGAGAAGTCCAAGATAGTGTTTTTTAGACTGGCTGCCACGAGCTGAATCGAATGCAGCCAAGAGCGAGCGTCTAGGACTTACGGTTCAGGAGTTATTCACAGAAACATGGTTCTTTTACTGCCAGCCGCGAAAGCGAAAATAACCAAGATCGAGCGTCTACGATTTACTTGTCAATAACTCGCCTGGGAAACATCCAGAGAAGTCAAACACAGTGCTCCTATACTAATTGCCAGGCGCTGAGACGAATGCCGCCAAGATCGAGCGTCTAGGACTTACGGTTCAGGAGTTATTCACAGAAACATGGTTCTGAACATGCTGCCAATTTCTCGCCTGGGAAACATGCAGAGAAGTCCAAGATAGTGTTTTTTAGACTGGCTGCCACGAGCTGAATCGAATGCAGCCAAGAGCGAGCGTCTAGGACTTACGGTTCAGGAGTTATTCACAGAAACATGGTTCTGAACATGCTGCCAATTTCTCGCCTGGGAAACATGCAGAGAAGTCCAAGATAGTGTTTTTTAGACTGGCTGCCACGAGCTGAATCGAATGCAGCCAAGAGCGAGCGTCTAGGACTTACGGTTCAGGAGTTATTCACAGAAACATGGTTCTGAACATGCTGCCAATTGCTCGCCTGGGAAACATGCAGAGAAGTCCAAGATAGTGTTTTTTAGACTGGCTGCCACGAGCTGAATCGAATGCAGCCAAGAGCGAGCGTCTAGGACTTACGGTTCAGGAGTTATTCACAGAAACATGGTTCTGAACATGCTGCCAATTGCTCGCCTGGGAAACATGCAGAGAAGTCCAAGATAGTGTTTTTTAGACTGGCTGCCACGAGCTGAATCGAATGCAGCCAAGAGCGAGCGTCTAGGACTTACGGTTCAGGAGTTATTCACAGAAACATGGTTCTTTTACTGCCAGCCGCGAAAGCGAAAATAACCAAGATCGAGCGTCTAGGATTTACTTGTCAATAACTCGCCTGGGAAACATCCAGAGAAGTCAAACACAGTGCTCCTATACTAATTGCCAGGCGCTGAGACGAATGCCGCCAAGATCGAGCGTCTAGGACTTACGGTTCAGGAGTTATTCACAGAAACATGGTTCTGAACATGCTGCCAATTTCTCGCCTGGGAAACATGCAGAGAAGTCCAAGATAGTGTTTTTTAGACTGGCTGCCACGAGCTGAATCGAATGCAGCCAAGAGCGAGCGTCTAGGACTTACGGTTCAGGAGTTATTCACAGAAACATGGTTCTGAACATGCTGCCAATTTCTCGCCTGGGAAACATGCAGAGAAGTCCAAGATAGTGTTTTTTAGACTGGCTGCCACGAGCTGAATCGAATGCAGCCAAGAGCGAGCGTCTAGGACTTACGGTTCAGGAGTTATTCACAGAAACATGGTTCTGAACATGCTGCCAATTGCTCGCCTGGGGAAACATGCAGAGAAGTCCAAGATAGTGTTTTTTAGACTGGCTGCCACGAGCTGAATCGAATGCAGCCAAGAGCGAGCGTCTAGGACTTACGGTTCAGGAGTTATTCACAGAAACATGGTTCTTTTACTGCCAGCCGCGAAAGCGAAAATAACCAAGATCGAGCGTCTAGGATTTACTTGTCAATAACTCGCCTGGGAAACATCCAGAGAAGTCAAACACAGTGCTCCTACACTAATTGCCAGGCGCTGAGACGAATGCCGCCAAGATCGAGCGTCTAGGACTTACGGTTCAGGAGTTATTCACAGAAACATGGTTCTGAACATGCTGCCAATTTCTCGCCTGGGAAACATGCAGAGAAGTCCAAGATAGTGTTTTTTAGACTGGCTGCCACGAGCTGAATCGAATGCAGCCAAGAGCGAGCGTCTAGGACTTACGGTTCAGGAGTTATTCACAGAAACATGGTTCTGAACATGCTGCCAATTGCTCGACTGGGAAACATGCAGAGAAGTCCAAGATAGTGTTTTTTAGACTGGCTGCCACGAGCTGAATCGAATGCAGCCAAGAGCGAGCGTCTAGGACTTACGGTTCAGGAGTTATTCACAGAAACATGGTTCTGAACATGCTGCCAATTTCTCGCCTGGGAAACATGCAGAGAAGTCCAAGATAGTGTTTTTTAGACTGGCTGCCACGAGCTGAATCGAATGCAGCCAAGAGCGAGCGTCTAGGACTTACGGTTCAGGAGTTATTCACAGAAACATGGTTCTGAACATGCTGCCAATTGCTCGCCTGGGAAACATGCAGAGAAGTCCAAGATAGTGTTTTTTAGACTGGCTGCCACGAGCTGAATCGAATGCAGCCAAGAGCGAGCGTCTAGGACTTACGGTTCAGGAGTTATTCACAGAAACATGGTTCTTTTACTGCCAGCCGCGAAAGCGAAAATAACCAAGATCGAGCGTCTACGATTTACTTGTCAATAACTCGCCTGGGAAACATCCAGAGAAGTCAAACACAGTGCTCCTATACTAATTGCCAGGCGCTGAGACGAATGCCGCCAAGATCGAGCGTCTAGGACTTACGGTTCAGGAGTTATTCACAGAAACATGGTTCTGAACATGCTGCCAATTTCTCGCCTGGGAAACATGCAGAGAAGTCCAAGATAGTGTTTTTTAGACTGGCTGCCACGAGCTGAATCGAATGCAGCCAAGAGCGAGCGTCTAGGACTTACGGTTCAGGAGTTATTCACAGAAACATGGTTCTGAACATGCTGCCAATTTCTCGCCTGGGAAACATGCAGAGAAGTCCAAGATAGTGTTTTTTAGACTGGCTGCCACGAGCTGAATCGAATGCAGCCAAGAGCGAGCGTCTAGGACTTACGGTTCAGGAGTTATTCACAGAAACATGGTTCTGAACATGCTGCCAATTGCTCGCCTGGGAAACATGCAGAGAAGTCCAAGATAGTGTTTTTTAGACTGGCTGCCACGAGCTGAATCGAATGCAGCCAAGAGCGAGCGTCTAGGACTTACGGTTCAGGAGTTATTCACAGAAACATGGTTCTGAACATGCTGCCAATTGCTCGCCTGGGAAACATGCAGAGAAGTCCAAGATAGTGTTTTTTAGACTGGCTGCCACGAGCTGAATCGAATGCAGCCAAGAGCGAGCGTCTAGGACTTACGGTTCAGGAGTTATTCACAGAAACATGGTTCTTTTACTGCCAGCCGCGAAAGCGAAAATAACCAAGATCGAGCGTCTAGGATTTACTTGTCAATAACTCGCCTGGGAAACATCCAGAGAAGTCAAACACAGTGCTCCTATACTAATTGCCAGGCGCTGAGACGAATGCCGCCAAGATCGAGCGTCTAGGACTTACGGTTCAGGAGTTATTCACAGAAACATGGTTCTGAACATGCTGCCAATTTCTCGCCTGGGAAACATGCAGAGAAGTCCAAGATAGTGTTTTTTAGACTGGCTGCCACGAGCTGAATCGAATGCAGCCAAGAGCGAGCGTCTAGGACTTACGGTTCAGGAGTTATTCACAGAAACATGGTTCTGAACATGCTGCCAATTTCTCGCCTGGGAAACATGCAGAGAAGTCCAAGATAGTGTTTTTTAGACTGGCTGCCACGAGCTGAATCGAATGCAGCCAAGAGCGAGCGTCTAGGACTTACGGTTCAGGAGTTATTCACAGAAACATGGTTCTGAACATGCTGCCAATTGCTCGCCTGGGAAACATGCAGAGAAGTCCAAGATAGTGTTTTTTAGACTGGCTGCCACGAGCTGAATCGAATGCAGCCAAGAGCGAGCGTCTAGGACTTACGGTTCAGGAGTTATTCACAGAAACATGGTTCTTTTACTGCCAGCCGCGAAAGCGAAAATAACCAAGATCGAGCGTCTAGGATTTACTTGTCAATAACTCGCCTGGGAAACATCCAGAGAAGTCAAACACAGTGCTCCTACACTAATTGCCAGGCGCTGAGACGAATGCCGCCAAGATCGAGCGTCTAGGACTTACGGTTCAGGAGTTATTCACAGAAACATGGTTCTGAACATGCTGCCAATTTCTCGCCTGGGAAACATGCAGAGAAGTCCAAGATAGTGTTTTTTAGACTGGCTGCCACGAGCTGAATCGAATGCAGCCAAGAGCGAGCGTCTAGGACTTACGGTTCAGGAGTTATTCACAGAAACATGGTTCTGAACATGCTGCCAATTGCTCGACTGGGAAACATGCAGAGAAGTCCAAGATAGTGTTTTTTAGACTGGCTGCCACGAGCTGAATCGAATGCAGCCAAGAGCGAGCGTCTAGGACTTACGGTTCAGGAGTTATTCACAGAAACATGGTTCTGAACATGCTGCCAATTTCTCGCCTGGGAAACATGCAGAGAAGTCCAAGATAGTGTTTTTTAGACTGGCTGCCACGAGCTGAATCGAATGCAGCCAAGAGCGAGCGTCTAGGACTTACGGTTCAGGAGTTATTCACAGAAACATGGTTCTGAACATGCTGCCAATTGCTCGCCTGGGAAACATGCAGAGAAGTCCAAGATAGTGTTTTTTAGACTGGCTGCCACGAGCTGAATCGAATGCAGCCAAGAGCGAGCGTCTAGGACTTACGGTTCAGGAGTTATTCACAGAAACATGGTTCTTTTACTGCCAGCCGCGAAAGCGAAAATAACCAAGATCGAGCGTCTAGGATTTACTTGTCAATAACTCGCCTGGGAAACATCCAGAGAAGTCAAACACAGTGCTCCTATACTAATTGCCAGGCGCTGAGACGAATGCCGCCAAGATCGAGCGTCTAGGACTTACGGTTCAGGAGTTATTCACAGAAACATGGTTCTGAACATGCTGCCAATTTCTCGCCTGGGAAACATGCAGAGAAGTCCAAGATAGTGTTTTTTAGACTGGCTGCCACGAGCTGAATCGAATGCAGCCAAGAGCGAGCGTCTAGGACTTACGGTTCAGGAGTTATTCACAGAAACATGGTTCTGAACATGCTGCCAATTTCTCGCCTGGGAAACATGCAGAGAAGTCCAAGATAGTGTTTTTTAGACTGGCTGCCACGAGCTGAATCGAATGCAGCCAAGAGCGAGCGTCTAGGACTTACGGTTCAGGAGTTATTCACAGAAACATGGTTCTGAACATGCTGCCAATTGCTCGCCTGGGAAACATGCAGAGAAGTCCAAGATAGTGTTTTTTAGACTGGCTGCCACGAGCTGAATCGAATGCAGCCAAGAGCGAGCGTCTAGGACTTACGGTTCAGGAGTTATTCACAGAAACATGGTTCTTTTACTGCCAGCCGCGAAAGCGAAAATAACCAAGATCGAGCGTCTAGGATTTACTTGTCAATAACTCGCCTGGGAAACATCCAGAGAAGTCAAACACAGTGCTCCTATACTAATTGCCAGGCGCTGAGACGAATGCCGCCAAGATCGAGCGTCTAGGACTTACGGTTCAGGAGTTATTCACAGAAACATGGTTCTGAACATGCTGCCAATTTCTCGTCTGGGAAACATGCAGAGAAGTCCAAGATAGTGTTTTTTAGACTGGCTGCCACGAGCTGAATCGAATGCAGCCAAGAGCGAGCGTCTAGGACTTACGGTTCAGGAGTTATTCACAGAAACATGGTTCTTTTACTGCCAGCCGCGAAAGCGAAAATAACCAAGATCGAGCGTCTAGGATTTACTTGTCAATAACTCGCCTGGGAAACATCCAGAGAAGTCAAACACAGTGCTCCTATACTAATTGCCAGGCGCTGAGACGAATGCCGCCAAGATCGAGCGTCTAGGACTTACGGTTCAGGAGTTATTCACAGAAACATGGTTCTGAACATGCTGCCAATTTCTCGCCTGGGAAACATGCAGAGAAGTCCAAGATAGTGTTTTTTAGACTGGCTGCCACGAGCTGAATCGAATGCAGCCAAGAGCGAGCGTCTAGGACTTACGGTTCAGGAGTTATTCACAGAAACATGGTTCTGAACATGCTGCCAATTGCTCGCCTGGGAAACATGCAGAGAAGTCCAAGATAGTGTTTTTTAGACTGGCTGCCACGAGCTGAATCGAATGCAGCCAAGAGCGAGCGTCTAGGACTTACGGTTCAGGAGTTATTCACAGAAACATGGTTCTGAACATGCTGCCAATTTCTCGCCTGGGAAACATGCAGAGAAGTCCAAGATAGTGTTTTTTAGACTGGCTGCCACGAGCTGAATCGAATGCAGCCAAGAGCGAGCGTCTAGGACTTACGGTTCAGGAGTTATTCACAGAAACATGGTTCTGAACATGCTGCCAATTGCTCGCCTGGGAAACATGCAGAGAAGTCCAAAATAGTGTTTTTTAGACTGGCTGCCACGAGCTGAATCGAATGCAGCCAAGAGCGAGCGTCTAGGACTTACGGTTCAGGAGTTATTCACAGAAACATGGTTCTTTTACTGCCAGCCGCGAAAGCGAAAATAACCAAGATCGAGCGTCTAGGATTTACTTGTCAATAACTCGCCTGGGAAACATCCAGAGAAGTCAAACACAGTGCTCCTATACTAATTGCCAGGCGCTGAGACGAATGCCGCCAAGATCGAGCGTCTAGGACTTACGGTTCAGGAGTTATTCACAGAAACATGGTTCTGAACATGCTGCCAATTTCTCGCCTGGGAAACATGCAGAGAAGTCCAAGATAGTGTTTTTTAGACTTGCTGCCACGAGCTGAATCGAATGCAGCCAAGAGCGAGCGTCTAGGACTTACGGTTCAGGAGTTATTCACAGAAACATGGTTCTTTTACTGCCAGCCGCGAAAGCGAAAATAACCAAGATCGAGCGTCTAGGATTTACTTGTCAATAACTCGCCTGGGAAACATCCAGAGAAGTCAAACACAGTGCTCCTATACTAATTGCCAGGCGCTGAGACGAATGCCGCCAAGATCGAGCGTCTAGGACTTACGGTTCAGGAGTTATTCACAGAAACATGGTTCTGAACATGCTGCCAATTTCTCGCCTGGGAAACATGCAGAGAAGTCCAAGATAGTGTTTTTTAGACTGGCTGCCACGAGCTGAATCGAATGCAGCCAAGAGCGAGCGTCTAGGACTTACGGTTCAGGAGTTATTCACAGAAACATGGTTCTGAACATGCTGCCAATTGCTCGCCTGGGAAACATGCAGAGAAGTCCAAGATAGTGTTTTTTAGACTGGCTGCCACGAGCTGAATCGAATGCAGCCAAGAGCGAGCGTCTAGGACTTACGGTTCAGGAGTTATTCACAGAAACATGGTTCTGAACATGCTGCCAATTGCTCGCCTGGGAAACATGCAGAGAAGTCCAAGATAGTGTTTTTTAGACTGGCTGCCACGAGCTGAATCGAATGCAGCCAAGAGCGAGCGTCTGTGACTTACGGTTCAGGAGTTATTCACAGAAACATGGTTCTGAACATGCTGCCAATTGCTCGCCTGGGAAACATGCAGAGAAGTCCAAGATAGTGTTTTTTAGACTGGCTGCCACGAGCTGAATCGAATGCAGCCAAGAGCGAGCGTCTAGGACTTACGGTTCAGGAGTTATTCACAGAAACATGGTTCTGAACATGCTGCCAATTGCTCGCCTGGGAAACATGCAGAGAAGTCCAAGATAGTGTTTTTAAGACTGGCTGCCACGAGCTGAATCGAATGCAGCCAAGAGCGAGCGTCTAGGACTTACGGTTCAGGAGTTATTCACAGAAACATGGTTCTGAACATGCTGCCAATTGCTCGCCTGGGAAACATGCAGAGAAGTCCAAGATAGTGTTTTTTAGACTGGCTGCCACGAGCTGAATCGAATGCAGCCAAGAGCGAGCGTCTAGGACTTACGGTTCAGGAGTTATTCACAGAAACATGGTTCTTTTACTGCCAGCCGCGAAAGCGAAAATAACCAAGATCGAGCGTCTAGGATTTACTTGTCAATAACTCGCCTGGGAAACATCCAGAGAAGTCAAACACAGTGCTCCTATACTAATTGCCAGGCGGTGAGACGAATGCCGCCAAGATCGAGCGTCTAGGACTTACGGTTCAGGAGTTATTCACAGAAACATGGTTCTGAACATGCTGCCAATTTCTCGCCTGGGAAACATGCAGAGAAGTCCAAGATAGTGTTTTTTAGACTGGCTGCCACGAGCTGAATCGAATGCAGCCAAGAGCGAGCGTCTAGGACTTACGGTTCAGGAGTTATTCACAGAAACATGGTTCTTTTACTGCCAGCCGCGAAAGCGAAAATAACCAAGATCGAGCGTCTAGGATTTACTTGTCAATAACTCGCCTGGGAAACATCCAGAGAAGTCAAACACAGTGCTCCTATACTAATTGCCAGGCGCTGAGACGAATGCCGCCAAGATCGAGCGTCTAGGACTTACGGTTCAGGAGTTATTCACAGAAACATGGTTCTGAACATGCTGCCAATTTCTCGCCTGGGAAACATGCAGAGAAGTCCAAGATAGTGTTTTTTAGACTGGCTGCCACGAGCTGAATCGAATGCAGCCAAGAGCGAGCGTCTAGGACTTACGGTTCAGGAGTTATTCACAGAAACATGGTTCTTTTACTGCCAGCCGCGAAAGCGAAAATAACCAAGATCGAGCGTCTAGGATTTACTTGTCAATAACTCGCCTGGGAAACATCCAGAGAAGTCAAACACAGTGCTCCTATACTAATTGCCAGGCGCTGAGACGAATGCCGCCAAGATCGAGCGTCTAGGACTTACGGTTCAGGAGTTATTCACAGAAACATGGTTCTGAACATGCTGCCAATTTCTCGCCTGGGAAACATGCAGAGAAGTCCAAGATAGTGTTTTTTAGACTGGCTGCCACGAGCTGAATCGAATGCAGCCAAGAGCGAGCGTCTAGGACTTACGGTTCAGGAGTTATTCACAGAAACATGGTTCTGAACATGCTGCCAATTGCTCGCCTGGGAAACACGCAGAGAAGTCCGAGATAGTGTTTTTTAGACTGGCTGCCACGAGCTGAATCGAATGCAGCCAAGAGCGAGCGTCTAGGACTTACGGTTCAGGAGTTATTCACAGAAACATGGTTCTGAACATGCTGCCAATTTCTCGCCTGGGAAACATGCAGAGAAGTCCAAGATAGTGTTTTTTAGACTGGCTGCCACGAGCTGAATCGAATGCAGCCAAGAGCGAGCGTCTAGGACTTACTGTTCAGGAGTTATTCACAGAAACATGGTTCTGAACATGCTGCCAATTTCTCGCCTGGGAAACATGCAGAGAAGTCCAAGATAGTGTTTTTTAGACTGGCTGCCAAGAGCTGAATCGAATGCAGCCAAGAGCGAGCGTCTAGGACTTACGGTTCAGGAGTTATTCACAGAAACATGGTTCTGAACATGCTGCCAATTGCTCGCCTGGGAAACATGCAGAGAAGTCCAAGATAGTGTTTTTTAGACTGGCTGCCACGAGCTGAATCGAATGCAGCCAAGAGCGAGCGTCTAGGACTTACGGTTCAGGAGTTATTCACAGAAACATGGTTCTGAACATGCTGCCAATTGCTCGCCTGGGAAACATGCAGAGAAGTCCAAGATAGTGTTTTTTAGACTGGCTGCCACGAGCTGAATCGAATGCAGCCAAGAGCGAGCGTCTAGGACTTACGGTTCAGGAGTTATTCACAGAAACATGGTTCTTTTACTGCCAGCCGCGAAAGCGAAAATAACCAAGATCGAGCGTCTAGGATTTACTTGTCAATAACTCGCCTGGGAAACATCCAGAGAAGTCAAACACAGTGCTCCTATACTAATTGCCAGGCGCTGAGACGAATGCCGCCAAGATCGAGCGTCTAGGACTTACGGTTCAGGAGTTATTCACAGAAACATGGTTCTGAACATGCTGCCAATTTCTCGCCTGGGAAACATGCAGAGAAGTCCAAGATAGTGTTTTTTAGACTGGCTGCCACGAGCTGAATCGAATGCAGCCAAGAGCGAGCGTCTAGGACTTACGGTTCAGGAGTTATTCACAGAAACATGGTTCTTTTACTGCCAGCCGCGAAAGCGAAAATAACCAAGATCGAGCGTCTAGGATTTACTTGTCAATAACTCGCCTGGGAAACATCCAGAGAAGTCAAACACAGTGCTCCTATACTAACTGCCAGGTGCTGAGACGAATGCCGCCAAGATCGAGCGTCTAGGACTTACGGTTAAGGAATTAGAATCAGAAACATGGTTCTGAACATGCTGCCAATTGCTCGCCTGGGAGACATGCAGAGAAGTCCAAGATAGTGTTTTTTAGACTGGCTGCCACGAGCTGAATCGAATGCAGCCAAGAGCGAGCGTCTAGGACTTACGGTTCAGGAGTTATTCACAGAAACATGGTTCTGAACATGCTGCCAATTGCTCGCCTGGGAAACATGCAGAGAAGTCCGAGATAGTGTTTTTTAGACTGGCTGCCACGAGCTGAATCGAATGCAGCCAAGAGCGAGCGTCTAGGACTTACGGTTCAGGAGTTATTCACAGAAACATGGTTCTGAACATGCTGCCAATTTCTCGCCTGGGAAACATGCAGAGAAGTCCAAGATAGTGTTTTTTAGACTGGCTGCCACGAGCTGAATCGAATGCAGCCAAGAGCGAGCGTCTAGGACTTACGGTTCAGGAGTTATTCACAGAAACATGGTTCTGAACATGCTGCCAATTTCTCGCCTGGGAAACATGCAGAGAAGTCCAAGATAGTGTTTTTTAGACTGGCTGCCAAGAGCTGAATCGAATGCAGCCAAGAGCGAGCGTCTAGGACTTACGGTTCAGGAGTTATTCACAGAAACATGGTTCTGAACATGCTGCCAATTGCTCGCCTGGGAAACATGCAGAGAAGTCCAAGATAGTGTTTTTTAGACTGGCTGCCACGAGCTGAATCGAATGCAGCCAAGAGCGAGCGTCTAGGACTTACGGTTCAGGAGTTATTCACAGAAACATGGTTCTGAACATGCTGCCAATTGCTCGCCTGGGAAACATGCAGAGAAGTCCAAGATAGTGTTTTTTAGACTGGCTGCCACGAGCTGAATCGAATGCAGCCAAGAGCGAGCGTCTAGGACTTACGGTTCAGGAGTTATTCACAGAAACATGGTTCTTTTACTGCCAGCCGCGAAAGCGAAAATAACCAAGATCGAGCGTCTAGGATTTACTTGTCAATAACTCGCCTGGGAAACATCCAGAGAAGTCAAACACAGTGCTCCTATACTAATTGCCAGGCGCTGAGACGAATGCCGCCAAGATCGAGCGTCTAGGACTTACGGTTCAGGAGTTATTCACAGAAACATGGTTCTGAACATGCTGCCAATTTCTCGCCTGGGAAACATGCAGAGAAGTCCAAGATAGTGTTTTTTAGACTGGCTGCCACGAGCTGAATCGAATGCAGCCAAGAGCGAGCGTCTAGGACTTACGGTTCAGGAGTTATTCACAGAAACATGGTTCTTTTACTGCCAGCCGCGAAAGCGAAAATAACCAAGATCGAGCGTCTAGGATTTACTTGTCAATAACTCGCCTGGGAAACATCCAGAGAAGTCAAACACAGTGCTCCTATACTAACTGCCAGGTGCTGAGACGAATGCCGCCAAGATCGAGCGTCTAGGACTTACGGTTAAGGAATTAGAATCAGAAACATGGTTCTGAACATGCTGCCAATTGCTCGCCTGGGAGACATGCAGAGAAGTCCAAGATAGTGTTTTTTAGACTGGCTGCCACGAGCTGAATCGAATGCAGCCAAGAGCGAGCGTCTAGGACTTACGGTTCAGGAGTTATTCACAGAAACATGGTTCTGAACATGCTGCCAATTGCTCGCCTGGGAAACATGCAGAGAAGTCCAAGATAGTGTTTTTTAGACTGGCTGCCACGAGCTGAATCGAATGCAGCCAAGAGCGAGCGTCTAGGACTTACGGTTCAGGAGTTATTCACAGAAACATGGTTCTGAACATGCTGCCAATTGCTCGCCTGGGAAACATGCAGAGAAGTCCAAGATAGTGTTTTTTAGACTGGCTGCCACGAGCTGAATCGAATGCAGCCAAGAGCGAGCGTCTAGGACTTACGGTTCAGGAGTTATTCACAGAAACATGGTTCTTTTACTGCCAGCCGCGAAAGCGAAAATAACCAAGATCGAGCGTCTAGGATTTACTTGTCAATAACTCGCCTGGGAAACATCCAGAGAAGTCAAACACAGTGCTCCTATACTAATTGCCAGGCGCTGAGACGAATGCCGCCAAGATCGAGCGTCTAGGACTTACGGTTCAGGAGTTATTCACAGAAACATGGTTCTGAACATGCTGCCAATTGCTCGCCTGGGAAACATGCAGAGAAGTCCAAGATAGTGTTTTTTAGACTGGCTGCCACGAGCTGAATCGAATGCAGCCAAGAGCGAGCGTCTAGGACTTACGGTTCAGGAGTTATTCACAGAAACATGGTTCTTTTACTGCCAGCCGCGAAAGCGAAAATAACCAAGATCGAGCGTCTAGGATTTACTTGTCAATAACTCGCCTGGGAAACATCCAGAGAAGTCAAACACAGTGCTCCTATACTAATTGCCAGGCGCTGAGACGAATGCCGCCAAGATCGAGCGTCTAGGACTTACGGTTCAGGAGTTATTCACAGAAACATGGTTCTGAACATGCTGCCAATTTCTCGCCTGGGAAACATGCAGAGAAGTCCAAGATAGTGTTTTTTAGACTGGCTGCCACGAGCTGAATCGAATGCAGCCAAGAGCGAGCGTCTAGGACTTACGGTTCAGGAGTTATTCACAGAAACATGGTTCTGAACATGCTGCCAATTGCTCGCCTGGGAAACATGCAGAGAAGTCCAAGATAGTGTTTTTTAGACTGGCTGCCACGAGCTGAATCGAATGCAGCCAAGAGCGAGCGTCTAGGACTTACGGTTCAGGAGTTATTCACAGAAACATGGTTCTTTTACTGCCAGCCGCGAAAGCGAAAATAACCAAGATCGAGCGTCTAGGATTTACTTGTCAATAACTCGCCTGGGAAACATCCAGAGAAGTCAAACACAGTGCTCCTATACTAACTGCCAGGCGCTGAGACGAATGCCGCCAAGATCGAGCGTCTAGGACTTACGGTTAAGGAATTAGCCTCAGAAACATGGTTCTGAACATGCTGCCAATTGCTCGCCTGGGAAACATGCAGAGAAGTCCAAGATAGTGTTTTTTAGACTGGCTGCCACGAGCTGAATCGAATGCAGCCAAGAGCGAGCGTCTAGGACTTACGGTTCAGGAGTTATTCACAGAAACATGGTTCTGAACATGCTGCCAATTGCTCGCCTGGGAAACATGCAGAGAAGTCCAAGATAGTGTTTTTTAGACTGGCTGCCACGAGCTGAATCGAATGCAGCCAAGAGCGAGCGTCTAGGACTTACGGTTCAGGAGTTATTCACAGAAACATGGTTCTGAACATGCTGCCAATTGCTCGCCTGGGAAACATGCAGAGAAGTCCAAGATAGTGTTTTTTAGACTGGCTGCCACGAGCTGAATCGAATGCAGCCAAGAGCGAGCGTCTAGGACTTACGGTTCAGGAGTTATTCACAGAAACATGGTTCTTTTACTGCCAGCCGCGAAAGCGAAAATAACCAAGATCGAGCGTCTAGGATTTACTTGTCAATAACTCGCCTGGGAAACATCCAGAGAAGTCAAACACAGTGCTCCTATACTAATTGCCAGGCGCTGAGACGAATGCCGCCAAGATCGAGCGTCTAGGACTTACGGTTCAGGAGTTATTCACAGAAACATGGTTCTGAACATGCTGCCAATTTCTCGCCTGGGAAACATGCAGAGAAGTCCAAGATAGTGTTTTTTAGACTGGCTGCCACGAGCTGAATCGAATGCAGCCAAGAGCGAGCGTCTAGGACTTACGGTTCAGGAGTTATTCACAGAAACATGGTTCTGAACATGCTGCCAATTGCTCGCCTGGGAAACATGCAGAGAAGTCCAAGATAGTGTTTTTTAGACTGGCTGCCACGAGCTGAATCGAATGCAGCCAAGAGCGAGCGTCTAGGACTTACGGTTCAGGAGTTATTCACAGAAACATGGTTCTGAACATGCTGCCAATTGCTCGCCTGGGAAACATGCAGAGAAGTCCAAGATAGTGTTTTTTAGACTGGCTGCCACGAGCTGAATCGAATGCAGCCAAGAGCGAGCGTCTAGGACTTACGGTTCAGGAGTTATTCACAGAAACATGGTTCTTTTACTGCCAGCCGCGAAAGCGAAAATAACCAAGATCGAGCGTCTAGGATTTACTTGTCAATAACTCGCCTGGGAAACATCCAGAGAAGTCAAACACAGTGCTCCTATACTAATTGCCAGGCGCTGAGACGAATGCCGCCAAGATCGAGCGTCTAGGACTTACGGTTCAGGAGTTATTCACAGAAACATGGTTCTGAACATGCTGCCAATTGCTCGCCTGGGAAACATGCAGAGAAGTCCAAGATAGTGTTTTTTAGACTGGCTGCCACGAGCTGAATCGAATGCAGCCAAGAGCGAGCGTCTAGGACTTACGGTTCAGGAGTTATTCACAGAAACATGGTTCTTTTACTGCCAGCCGCGAAAGCGAAAATAACCAAGATCGAGCGTCTAGGATTTACTTGTCAATAACTCGCCTGGGAAACATCCAGAGAAGTCAAACACAGTGCTCCTATACTAATTGCCAGGCGCTGAGACGAATGCCGCCAAGATCGAGCGTCTAGGACTTACGGTTCAGGAGTTATTCACAGAAACATGGTTCTGAACATGCTGCCAATTTCTCGCCTGGGAAACATGCAGAGAAGTCCAAGATAGTGTTTTTTAGACTGGCTGCCACGAGCTGAATCGAATGCAGCCAAGAGCGAGCGTCTAGGACTTACGGTTCAGGAGTTATTCACAGAAACATGGTTCTGAACATGCTGCCAATTGCTCGCCTGGGAAACATGCAGAGAAGTCCAAGATAGTGTTTTTTAGACTGGCTGCCACGAGCTGAATCGAATGCAGCCAAGAGCGAGCGTCTAGGACTTACGGTTCAGGAGTTATTCACAGAAACATGGTTCTGAACATGCTGCCAATTTCTCGCCTGGGAAACATGCAGAGAAGTCCAAGATAGTGTTTTTTAGACTGGCTGCCACGAGCTGAATCGAATGCAGCCAAGAGCGAGCGTCTAGGACTTACGGTTCAGGAGTTATTCACAGAAACATGGTTCTGAACATGCTGCCAATTGCTCGCCTGGGAAACATGCAGAGAAGTCCAAGATAGTGTTTTTTAGACTGGCTGCCACGAGCTGAATCGAATGCAGCCAAGAGCGAGCGTCTAGGACTTACGGTTCAGGAGTTATTCACAGAAACATGGTTCTGAACATGCTGCCAATTGCTCGCCTGGGAAACATGCAGAGAAGTCCAAGATAGTGTTTTTTAGACTGGCTGCCACGAGCTGAATCGAATGCAGCCAAGAGCGAGCGTCTAGGACTTACGGTTCAGGAGTTATTCACAGAAACATGGTTCTGAACATGCTGCCAATTGCTCGCCTGGGAAACATGCAGAGAAGTCCAAGATAGTGTTTTTTAGACTGGCTGCCACGAGCTGAATCGAATGCAGCCAAGAGCGAGCGTCTAGGACTTACGGTTCAGGAGTTATTCACAGAAACATGGTTCTTTTACTGCCAGCCGCGAAAGCGAAAATAACCAAGATCGAGCGTCTAGGATTTACTTGTCAATAACTCGCCTGGGAAACATCCAGAGAAGTCAAACACAGTGCTCCTATACTAATTGCCAGGCGCTGAGACGAATGCCGCCAAGATCGAGCGTCTAGGACTTACGGTTCAGGAGTTATTCACAGAAACATGGTTCTGAACATGCTGCCAATTTCTCGCCTGGGAAACATGCAGAGAAGTCCAAGATAGTGTTTTTTAGACTGGCTGCCACGAGCTGAATCGAATGCAGCCAAGAGCGAGCGTCTAGGACTTACGGTTCAGGAGTTATTCACAGAAACATGGTTCTTTTACTGCCAGCCGCGAAAGCGAAAATAACCAAGATCGAGCGTCTAGGATTTACTTGTCAATAACTCGCCTGGGAAACATCCAGAGAAGTCAAACACAGTGCTCCTATACTAATTGCCAGGCGCTGAGACGAATGCCGCCAAGATCGAGCGTCTAGGACTTACGGTTCAGGAGTTATTCACAGAAACATGGTTCTGAACATGCTGCCAATTTCTCGCCTGGGAAACATGCAGAGAAGTCCAAGATAGTGTTTTTTAGACTGGCTGCCACGAGCTGAATCGAATGCCGCCAAGATCGAGCGTCTAGGACTTACGGTTCAGGAGTTATTCACAGAAACATGGTTCTGAACATGCTGCCAATTTCTCGCCTGGGAAACATGCAGAGAAGTCCAAGATAGTGTTTTTTAGACTGGCTGCCACGAGCTGAATCGAATGCAGCCAAGAGCGAGCGTCTAGGACTTACGGTTCAGGAGTTATTCACAGAAACATGGTTCTGAACATGCTGCCAATTGCTCGCCTGGGAAACATGCAGAGAAGTCCAAGATAGTGTTTTTTAGACTGGCTGCCACGAGCTGAATCGAATGCAGCCAAGAGCGAGCGTCTAGGACTTACGGTTCAGGAGTTATTCACAGAAACATGGTTCTGAACATGCTGCCAATTTCTCGCCTGGGAAACATGCAGAGAAGTCCAAGATAGTGTTTTTTAGACTGGCTGCCACGAGCTGAATCGAATGCAGCCAAGAGCGAGCGTCTAGGACTTACGGTTCAGGAGTTATTCACAGAAACATGGTTCTGAACATGCTGCCAATTGCTCGCCTGGGAAACATGCAGAGAAGTCCAAGATAGTGTTTTTTAGACTGGCTGCCACGAGCTGAATCGAATGCAGCCAAGAGCGAGCGTCTAGGACTTACGGTTCAGGAGTTATTCACAGAAACATGGTTCTGAACATGCTGCCAATTGCTCGCCTGGGAAACATGCAGAGAAGTCCAAGATAGTGTTTTTTAGACTGGCTGCCACGAGCTGAATCGAATGCAGCCAAGAGCGAGCGTCTAGGACTTACGGTTCAGGAGTTATTCACAGAAACATGGTTCTGAACATGCTGCCAATTGCTCGCCTGGGAAACATGCAGAGAAGTCCAAGATAGTGTTTTTTAGACTGGCTGCCACGAGCTGAATCGAATGCAGCCAAGAGCGAGCGTCTAGGACTTACGGTTCAGGAGTTATTCACAGAAACATGGTTCTTTTACTGCCAGCCGCGAAAGCGAAAATAACCAAGATCGAGCGTCTAGGATTTACTTGTCAATAACTCGCCTGGGAAACATCCAGAGAAGTCAAACACAGTGCTCCTATACTAATTGCCAGGCGCTGAGACGAATGCCGCCAAGATCGAGCGTCTAGGACTTACGGTTCAGGAGTTATTCACAGAAACATGGTTCTGAACATGCTGCCAATTTCTCGCCTGGGAAACATGCAGAGAAGTCCAAGATAGTGTTTTTTAGACTGGCTGCCACGAGCTGAATCGAATGCAGCCAAGAGCGAGCGTCTAGGACTTACGGTTCAGGAGTTATTCACAGAAACATGGTTCTTTTACTGCCAGCCGCGAAAGCGAAAATAACCAAGATCGAGCGTCTAGGATTTACTTGTCAATAACTCGCCTGGGAAACATCCAGAGAAGTCAAACACAGTGCTCCTATACTAATTGCCAGGCGCTGAGACGAATGCCGCCAAGATCGAGCGTCTAGGACTTACGGTTCAGGAGTTATTCACAGAAACATGGTTCTGAACATGCTGCCAATTTCTCGCCTGGGAAACATGCAGAGAAGTCCAAGATAGTGTTTTTTAGACTGGCTGCCACGAGCTGAATCGAATGCAGCCAAGAGCGAGCGTCTAGGACTTACGGTTCAGGAGTTATTCACAGAAACATGGTTCTTTTACTGCCAGCCGCGAAAGCGAAAATAACCAAGATCGAGCGTCTAGGATTTACTTGTCAATAACTCGCCTGGGAAACATCCAGAGAAGTCAAACACAGTGCTCCTATACTAATTGCCAGGCGCTGAGACGAATGCCGCCAAGATCGAGCGTCTAGGACTTACGGTTCAGGAGTTATTCACAGAAACATGGTTCTGAACATGCTGCCAATTTCTCGCCTGGGAAACATGCAGAGAAGTCCAAGATAGTGTTTTTTAGACTGGCTGCCACGAGCTGAATCGAATGCAGCCAAGAGCGAGCGTCTAGGACTTACGGTTCAGGAGTTATTCACAGAAACATGGTTCTGAACATGCTGCCAATTTCTCGCCTGGGAAACATGCAGAGAAGTCCAAGATAGTGTTTTTTAGACTGGCTGCCACGAGCTGAATCGAATGCAGCCAAGAGCGAGCGTCTAGGACTTACGGTTCAGGAGTTATTCACAGAAACATGGTTCTGAACATGCTGCCAATTGCTCGCCTGGGAAACATGCAGAGAAGTCCAAGATAGTGTTTTTTAGACTGGCTGCCACGAGCTGAATCGAATGCAGCCAAGAGCGAGCGTCTAGGACTTACGGTTCAGGAGTTATTCACAGAAACATGGTTCTTTTACTGCCAGCCGCGAAAGCGAAAATAACCAAGATCGAGCGTCTAGGATTTACTTGTCAATAACTCGCCTGGGAAACATCCAGAGAAGTCAAGCACAGTGCTCCTATACTAATTGCCAGGCGCTGAGACGAATGCCGCCAAGATCGAGCGTCTAGGACTTACGGTTCAGGAGTTATTCACAGAAACATGGTTCTGAACATGCTGCCAATTTCTCGCCTGGGAAACTTGCAGAGAAGTCCAAGATAGTGTTTTTTAGACTGGCTGCCACGAGCTGAATCGAATGCAGCCAAGAGCGAGCGTCTAGGACTTACGGTTCAGGAGTTATTCACAGAAACATGGTTCTGAACATGCTGCCAATTTCTCGCCTGGGAAACATGCAGAGAAGTCCAAGATAGTGTTTTTTAGACTGGCTGCCACGAGCTGAATCGAATGCAGCCAAGAGCGAGCGTCTAGGACTTACGGTTCAGGAGTTATTCACAGAAACATGGTTCTGAACATGCTGCCAATTGCTCGCCTGGGAAACATGCAGAGAAGTCCAAGATAGTGTTTTTTAGACTGGCTGCCACGAGCTGAATCGAATGCAGCCAAGAGCGAGCGTCTAGGACTTACGGTTCAGGAGTTATTCACAGAAACATGGTTCTGAACATGCTGCCAATTTCTCGCCTGGGAAACATGCAGAGAAGTCCAAGATAGTGTTTTTTAGACTGGCTGCCACGAGCTGAATCGAATGCAGCCAAGAGCGAGCGTCTAGGACTTACGGTTCAGGAGTTATTCACAGAAACATGGTTCTGAACATGCTGCCAATTGCTCGCCTGGGAAACATGCAGAGAAGTCCAAGATAGTGTTTTTTAGACTGGCTGCCACGAGCTGAATCGAATGCAGCCAAGAGCGAGCGTCTAGGACTTACGGTTCAGGAGTTATTCACAGAAACATGGTTCTGAACATGCTGCCAATTGCTCGCCTGGGAAACATGCAGAGAAGTCCAAGATAGTGTTTTTTAGACTGGCTGCCACGAGCTGAATCGAATGCAGCCAAGAGCGAGCGTCTAGGACTTACGGTTCAGGAGTTATTCACAGAAACATGGTTCTGAACATGCTGCCAATTTCTCGCCTGGGAAACATGCAGAGAAGTCCAAGATAGTGTTTTTTAGACTGGCTGCCACGAGCTGAATCGAATGCAGCCAAGAGCGAGCGTCTAGGACTTACGGTTCAGGAGTTATTCACAGAAACATGGTTCTGAACATGCTGCCAATTTCTCGCCTGGGAAACATGCAGAGAAGTCCAAGATAGTGTTTTTTAGACTGGCTGCCACGAGCTGAATCGAATGCAGCCAAGAGCGAGCGTCTAGGACTTACGGTTCAGGAGTTATTCACAGAAACATGGTTCTGAACATGCTGCCAATTGCTCGCCTGGGAAACATGCAGAGAAGTCCAAGATAGTGTTTTTTAGACTGGCTGCCACGAGCTGAATCGAATGCAGCCAAGAGCGAGCGTCTAGGACTTACGGTTCAGGAGTTATTCACAGAAACATGGTTCTTTTACTGCCAGCCGCGAAAGCGAAAATAACCAAGATCGAGCGTCTAGGATTTACTTGTCAATAACTCGCCTGGGAAACATCCAGAGAAGTCAAACACAGTGCTCCTATACTAATTGCCAGGCGCTGAGACGAATGCCGCCAAGATCGAGCGTCTAGGACTTACGGTTCAGGAGTTATTCACAGAAACATGGTTCTGAACATGCTGCCAATTTCTCGTCTGGGAAACATGCAGAGAAGTCCAAGATAGTGTTTTTTAGACTGGCTGCCACGAGCTGAATCGAATGCAGCCAAGAGCGAGCGTCTAGGACTTACGGTTCAGGAGTTATTCACAGAAACATGGTTCTTTTACTGCCAGCCGCGAAAGCGAAAATAACCAAGATCGAGCGTCTAGGATTTACTTGTCAATAACTCGCCTGGGAAACATCCAGAGAAGTCAAACACAGTGCTCCTATACTAATTGCCAGGCGCTGAGACGAATGCCGCCAAGATCGAGCGTCTAGGACTTACGGTTCAGGAGTTATTCACAGAAACATGGTTCTGAACATGCTGCCAATTTCTCGCCTGGGAAACATGCAGAGAAGTCCAAGATAGTGTTTTTTAGACTGGCTGCCACGAGCTGAATCGAATGCAGCCAAGAGCGAGCGTCTAGGACTTACGGTTCAGGAGTTATTCACAGAAACATGGTTCTTTTACTGCCAGCCGCGAAAGCGAAAATAACCAAGATCGAGCGTCTAGGATTTACTTGTCAATAACTCGCCTGGGAAACATCCAGAGAAGTCAAACACAGTGCTCCTATACTAACTGCCAGGTGCTGAGACGAATGCCGCCAAGATCGAGCGTCTAGGACTTACGGTTAAGGAATTAGAATCAGAAACATGGTTCTGAACATGCTGCCAATTGCTCGCCTGGGAGACATGCAGAGAAGTCCAAGATAGTGTTTTTTAGACTGGCTGCCACGAGCTGAATCGAATGCAGCCAAGAGCGAGCGTCTAGGACTTACGGTTCAGGAGTTATTCACAGAAACATGGTTCTGAACATGCTGCCAATTGCTCGCCTGGGAAACATGCAGAGAAGTCCAAGATAGTGTTTTTTAGACTGGCTGCCACGAGCTGAATCGAATGCAGCCAAGAGCGAGCGTCTAGGACTTACGGTTCAGGAGTTATTCACAGAAACATGGTTCTGAACATGCTGCCAATTGCTCGCCTGGGAAACATGCAGAGAAGTCCAAGATAGTGTTTTTTAGACTGGCTGCCACGAGCTGAATCGAATGCAGCCAAGAGCGAGCGTCTAGGACTTACGGTTCAGGAGTTATTCACAGAAACATGGTTCTTTTACTGCCAGCCGCGAAAGCGAAAATAACCAAGATCGAGCGTCTAGGATTTACTTGTCAATAACTCGCCTGGGAAACATCCAGAGAAGTCAAACACAGTGCTCCTATACTAATTGCCAGGCGCTGAGACGAATGCCGCCAAGATCGAGCGTCTAGGACTTACGGTTCAGGAGTTATTCACAGAAACATGGTTCTGAACATGCTGCCAATTTCTCGCCTGGGAAACATGCAGAGAAGTCCAAGATAGTGTTTTTTAGACTGGCTGCCACGAGCTGAATCGAATGCAGCCAAGAGCGAGCGTCTAGGACTTACGGTTCAGGAGTTATTCACAGAAACATGGTTCTGAACATGCTGCCAATTGCTCGCCTGGGAAACATGCAGAGAAGTCCGAGATAGTGTTTTTTAGACTGGCTGCCACGAGCTGAATCGAATGCAGCCAAGAGCGAGCGTCTAGGACTTACGGTTCAGGAGTTATTCACAGAAACATGGTTCTGAACATGCTGCCAATTTCTCGCCTGGGAAACATGCAGAGAAGTCCAAGATAGTGTTTTTTAGACTGGCTGCCACGAGCTGAATCGAATGCAGCCAAGAGCGAGCGTCTAGGACTTACGGTTCAGGAGTTATTCACAGAAACATGGTTCTGAACATGCTGCCAATTGCTCGCCTGGGAAACATGCAGAGAAGTCCAAGATAGTGTTTTTTAGACTGGCTGCCACGAGCTGAATCGAATGCAGCCAAGAGCGAGCGTCTAGGACTTACGGTTCAGGAGTTATTCACAGAAACATGGTTCTGAACATGCTGCCAATTGCTCGCCTGGGAAACATGCAGAGAAGTCCAAGATAGTGTTTTTTAGACTGGCTGCCACGAGCTGAATCGAATGCAGCCAAGAGCGAGCGTCTAGGACTTACGGTTCAGGAGTTATTCACAGAAACATGGTTCTTTTACTGCCAGCCGCGAAAGCGAAAATAACCAAGATCGAGCGTCTAGGATTTACTTGTCAATAACTCGCCTGGGAAACATCCAGAGAAGTCAAACACAGTGCTCCTATACTAATTGCCAGGCGCTGAGACGAATGCCGCCAAGATCGAGCGTCTAGGACTTACGGTTCAGGAGTTATTCACAGAAACATGGTTCTGAACATGCTGCCAATTTCTCGCCTGGGAAACATGCAGAGAAGTCCAAGATAGTGTTTTTTAGACTTGCTGCCACGAGCTGAATCGAATGCAGCCAAGAGCGAGCGTCTAGGACTTACGGTTCAGGAGTTATTCACAGAAACATGGTTCTTTTACTGCCAGCCGCGAAAGCGAAAATAACCAAGATCGAGCGTCTAGGATTTACTTGTCAATAACTCGCCTGGGAAACATCCAGAGAAGTCAAACACAGTGCTCCTATACTAATTGCCAGGCGCTGAGACGAATGCCGCCAAGATCGAGCGTCTAGGACTTACGGTTCAGGAGTTATTCACAGAAACATGGTTCTGAACATGCTGCCAATTTCTCGCCTGGGAAACATGCAGAGAAGTCCAAGATAGTGTTTTTTAGACTGGCTGCCACGAGCTGAATCGAATGCAGCCAAGAGCGAGCGTCTAGGACTTACGGTTCAGGAGTTATTCACAGAAACATGGTTCTGAACATGCTGCCAATTGCTCGCCTGGGAAACATGCAGAGAAGTCCAAGATAGTGTTTTTTAGACTGGCTGCCACGAGCTGAATCGAATGCAGCCAAGAGCGAGCGTCTGTGACTTACGGTTCAGGAGTTATTCACAGAAACATGGTTCTGAACATGCTGCCAATTGCTCGCCTGGGAAACATGCAGAGAAGTCCAAGATAGTGTTTTTTAGACTGGCTGCCACGAGCTGAATCGAATGCAGCCAAGAGCGAGCGTCTAGGACTTACGGTTCAGGAGTTATTCACAGAAACATGGTTCTGAACATGCTGCCAATTGCTCGCCTGGGAAACATGCAGAGAAGTCCAAGATAGTGTTTTTAAGACTGGCTGCCACGAGCTGAATCGAATGCAGCCAAGAGCGAGCGTCTAGGACTTACGGTTCAGGAGTTATTCACAGAAACATGGTTCTGAACATGCTGCCAATTGCTCGCCTGGGAAACATGCAGAGAAGTCCAAGATAGTGTTTTTTAGACTGGCTGCCACGAGCTGAATCGAATGCAGCCAAGAGCGAGCGTCTAGGACTTACGGTTCAGGAGTTATTCACAGAAACATGGTTCTTTTACTGCCAGCCGCGAAAGCGAAAATAACCAAGATCGAGCGTCTAGGATTTACTTGTCAATAACTCGCCTGGGAAACATCCAGAGAAGTCAAACACAGTGCTCCTATACTAATTGCCAGGCGGTGAGACGAATGCCGCCAAGATCGAGCGTCTAGGACTTACGGTTCAGGAGT
>NW_027462638.1:0-38680 GCF_050947455.1 Rhinoderma darwinii
TCTTGGACTTCTCTGGATGTTTCCCAGGCGAGCTATTGGCAGCATGTTCAGAACCACTGTTTCTGAGGCTAATTCTTGAACCGTAAGTCATAGACGCTCGATCTTGGCGGCATTCGTCTCAGCGCCTGGCAATTAGTATAGAAGCACTGTTTCCCACTGTTTCTGAGGCTAATTCTTGAACCGTAAGTCATAGACGCTCGATCTTGGCGGCATTCGTCTCAGCGCCTGGCAATTAGTATAGAAGCACTGTCTTTGACTTCTCTGGATGTTTCCCAGGCGAGCTATTGACAAGTAAATCCTAGACGCTCGATCTTGGTTACTTTCGCTTTCGCGGCTGGCAGCAAAGTTCAGAACCATGTTTCTGTGAATAACTCTTGAACCGTAAGTCATAGACGGCATAGACGCTCGATCTTGGCGGCATTCGTCTCAGCGCCTGGCAATTAGTATAGAAGCACTGTTTCCCACTGTTTCTGAGGCTAATTCTTGAACCGTAAGTCTTAGACGCTTGATCCTTGCGGCATTCGTCTCAGCGCCTGGCAATTAGTATAGCTGCACTGTCTTTGACTTCTCTGGATGTTTTCCAGGCGAGCTATTCACAAGTAAATCCTAGACGCTCGATCTTGGTTGCTTTCGCTTTCGCGGCTGGCAGCAAAGTTCAGAACCATGTTTATGTGAATAACTTTTGAACCGTAAGTCACAGACGCTCGCTCTTGGCTGCATTCGTTTCAGCTCGTGGCAGCCAGTCTAAAAAAACCACTATCTTGGACTTCTCTGGATGTTTCCCAGGCGAGCTATTGGCAGCATGTTCAGAACCACTGTTTCTGAGGCTAATTCTTGAACCGTAAGTCATAGACGCTCGATCTTGGCGGCATTCGTCTCAGCGCCTGGCAATTAGTATAGAAGCACTGTTACCCACTGTTTCTGAGGCTAATTCTTGAACCGTAAATCTTAGACGCTTGATCTTGGCGGCATTCGTCTCAGCGCCTGGCAATTAGCATAGAAGCACTGTCTTTGACTTATCTGAAAGTTTCCCAGGCGAGCTATTGACAAGTAAATCCTAGACGCTCGATCTTGGTTACTTTCGCTTTCGCGGCTGGCAGCAAAGTTTAGAACCATGTTTCTGTGAATAACTCTTGAACCGTAAGTCACAGACGCTCGCTCTTGGCTGCATTCGTTTCAGCTCGTGGCAGCCAGTCTAAAAAAACACTATCTTGGACTTCTCTGGATGTTTCCCAGGCGAGCTATTGGCAGCATGTTCAGAACCACTGTTTCTGAGGCAAATTCTTGAACCGTAAGTCATAGACGCTCGATCTTGGCGGCATTCGTCTCAGCGCCTGGCAATTAGTATAGAAGCACTGTTTCCCACTGTTTCTGAGGCTAATTCTTGAACCGTAAGTCATAGACGCTCGATCTTGGCGGCATTCGTCTCACCGCCTGGCAATTAGTATAGAAGCACTGTCTTTGACTTCTCTGGATGTTTCCCAGGCGAGCTATTGACAAGTAAATCCTAGACGCTCGATCTTGGTTACTTTCGCTTTCGCGGCTGGCAGCAAAGTTCAGAACCATGTTTCTGTGAATAACTCTTGAACCGTAAGTGACAGACGCTCGCTCTTGGCTGCATTCGTTTCAGCTCGTGGCAGTCAATCTAAAAAACACTATCTTGGACTTCTCTGGATGTTTCCCAGGCGAGCTATTGGCAGCATGTTTAGAACCACTGTTTCTGAGGCTAATTCTTGAACCGTAAGTCATAGACGCTCGATCTTGGCGGCATTCGTCTCAGCACCTGGCAATTAGTATAGAAGCACTGTCTTTGACTTCTCTGGATGTTTCCCAGGCGAGCTATTGACAAGTAAATCCTAGACGCTCGATCTTGGTTACTTTCGCTTTCGCGGCTGGCAGCAAAGTTTAGAACCATGTTTCTGTGAATAACTCTTGAACCGTAAGTCACAGACGCTCGCTCTTGGCTGCATTCGTTTCAGCTCGTGGCAGCCAGTCTAAAAAAACACTATCTTGGACTTCTCTGGATGTTTCCCAGGCGAGCTATTGGCAGCATGTACAGAACCACTGTTTCTGAGGCTAATTCTTGAACCGTACGTCATAGACGCTCGATCTTGGCGGCATTCGTCTCAGCGCCTGGTAATTAGTATAGAAGCACTGTTTCCCACTGTTTCTGAGGCTAATTCTTGAACCGTAAGTCATAGACGCTCGATCTTGGCGGCATTCGTCTCAGCACCTGGCAATTAGTATAGAAGCACTGTCTTTGACTTCTCTGAAAGTTTCCCAGGCGAGCTATTCACAAGTAAATCCTAGACTCTCGATCTTGGTTATTTTCGCTTTCGCGGCTGGCAGCAAAGTTCAGAACCATGTTTCTGTGAATAACTCTTGAACCGTAAGTGACAGACGCTCGCTCTTGGCTGCATTCGTTTCAGCTCGTGGCAGCCAGTCTAAAAAACACTATCTTGGACTTCTCTGGATGTTTCCCAGGCGAGCTATTGGCAGCATGTTCAGAACCACTGTTTCTGAGGCTAATTCTTGAACCGTAAGTCATAGACGCTCGATCTTGGCGGCATTCGTCTCAGCGCCTGGCAATTAGTATAGAAGCACTGTTTCCCACTGTTTCTGAGGCTAATTCTTGAACCGTAAGTCTTAGACGCTTGATCTTGGCGGCATTCGTCTCAGCGCCTGGCAATTAGTATAGCTGCACTGTCTTTGACTTCTCTGGATGTTTTCCAGGCGAGCTATTCACAAGTAAATCCTAGACGCTCGATCTTGGTTACTTTCGCTTTCGCGGCTGGCAGCAAAGTTCAGAACCATGTTTCTGTGAATAACTCTTGAACCGTAAGTCACAGACGCTCGCTCTTGGCTGCATTCGTTTCAGCTCGTGGCAGCCAGTCTAAAAAAAACACTATCTTGGACTTCTCTGGATGTTTCCCAGGCGAGCTATTGGCAGCATGTACAGAACCACTGTTTCTGAGGCTAATTCTTGAACCGTAAGTCATAGACGCTCGATCTTGGCGGCATTCGTCTCAGCGCCTGGCAATTAGTATAGGAGCACTGTTTCCCACTGTTTCTGAGGCTAATTCTTGAACCGTAAGTCATAGACGCTCGATCTTGGCGGCATTCGTCTCAGCGCCTGGCAATTAGTATAGAAGCACTGTCTTTGACTTCTCTGGATGTTTCCCATGCGAGCTATTGACAAGTAAATCCTAGACGCTCGATCTTGGTTACTTTCGCTTTCGCGGCTGGCAGCAAAGTTCAGAACCATGTTTCTGTGAATAACTCTTGAACCGTAAGTCACAGACGCTCGCTCTTGGCTGCATTCGTTTCAGCTCGTGGCAGCCAGTCTAAAAAAACACTATCTTGGACTTCTCTGGATGTTTCCCAGGCGAGCTATTGGCAGCCGGTTCAAAACCACTGTTTCTGAGGCTAATTCTTGAACCGTAAGTCATAGACGCTCGATCTTGGCGGCATTCGTCTCAGCGCCTGGCAATTAGTATAGAAGCACTGTTTCCGAGGCTAATTCTTGAACCGTAAGTCTTAGACGCTTGATCTTGGCGGCATTCGTCTCAGCGCCTGGCAATTAGCATAGAAGCACTGTCTTTGACTTATCTGAAAGTTTCCCAGGCGAGCTATTCACAAGTAAATCCTAGACGCTCGATCTTGGTTACTTTCGCTTTCGCGGCTGGCAGCAAAGTACAGAACCATGTTTCTGTGAATAACTCTTGAACCGTAAGTCACAGACGCTCGCTCTTGGCTGCATTCGTTTCAGCTCGTGGCAGCCAGTCTAAAAAAACACTATCTTGGACTTCTCTGGATGTTTCCCAGGCGAGCTATTGGCAGCATGTTCAAAACCACTGTTTCTGAGGCTAATTCTTGAACCGTAAGTCATAGACGCTCGATCTTGGCGGCATTCGTCTCAGCGCCTGGCAATTAGTATAGAAGCACTGTTACCCACTGTTTCTGAGGCTAATTCTTGAACCGTAAGTCTTAGACGCTTGATCTTGGCGGCATTCGTCTCAGCGCCTGGCAATTAGCATAGAAGCACTGTCTTTGACTTATCTGAAAGTTTCCCAGGCGAGCTATTGACAAGTAAATCCTAGACGCTCGATCTTGGTTACTTTCGCTTTCGCGGCTGGCAGCAAAGTTCAGAACCATGTTTCTGTGAATAACTCTTGAACCGTAAGTCACAGACGCTCGCTCTTGGCTGCATTCGTTTCAGCTCGTGGCAGCCAGTCTAAAAAACACTATCTTGGACTTCTCTGGATGTTTCCCAGGCGAGCTATTGGCAGCCGGTTCAAAACCACTGTTTCTGAGGCTAATTCTTGAACCGTAAGTCATAGACGCTCGATCTTGGCGGCATTCGTCTCAGCGCCTGGCAATTAGTATAGAAGCACTGTTTCCCACTGTTTCTGAGACTAATTCTTGAACCGTAAGTCTTAGACGCTTGATCTTGGCGGCATTCGTCTCAGCGCCTGGCAATTAGCATAGAAGCACTGTCTTTGACTTATCTGAAAGTTTCCCAGGCGAGCTATTCACAACTAAATCCTAGACGCTCGATCTTGGTTACTTACGCTTTCGCGGCTGGCAGCAAAGTACAGAACCATGTTTCTGTGAATAACTCTTGAACCGTAAGTCACAGACGCTCGCTCTTGGCTGCATTCGTTTCAGCTCGTGGCAGCCAGTCTAAAAAAACACTATCTTGGACTTCTCTGGATGTTTCCCAGGCGAGCTATTGGCAGCATGTTCAAAACCACTGTTTCTGAGGCTAATTCTTGAACCGTAAGTCATAGACGATCGATCTTGGCGGCATTCGTCTCAGCGCCTGGCAATTAGTATAGAAGCACTGTTACCCACTGTTTCTGAGGCTAATTCTTGAACCGTAAGTCTTAGACGCTTGATCTTGGCGGCATTCGTCTCAGCGCCTGGCAATTAGCATAGAAGCACTGTCTTTGACTTATCTGAAAGTTTCCCAGGCGAGCTATTGACAAGTAAATCCTAGACGCTCGATCTTGGTTACTTTCGCTTTCGCGGCTGGCAGCAAAGTTTAGAACCATGTTTCTGTGAATAACTCTTGAACCGTAAGTCACAGACGCTCGCTCTTGGCTGCATTCGTTTCAGCTCATGGCAGCCAGTCTAAAAAAACACTATCTTGGACTTCTCTGGATGTTTCCCAGGCGAGCTATTGGCAGCATGTTCAGAACCACTGTTTCTGAGGCTAATTCTTGAACCGTAAGTCATAGACGCTCGATCTTGGCGGCATTCGTCTCAGCGCCTGGCAATTAGTATAGAAGCACTGTTTCCCACTGTTTCTGAGGCTAATTCTTGAACCGTAAGTCATAGACGCTCGATCTTGGCGGCATTCGTCTCACCGCCTGGCAATTAGTATAGAAGCACTGTCTTTGACTTCTCTGGATGTTTCCCAGGCGAGCTATTGACAAGTAAATCCTAGACGCTCGATCTTGGTTACTTTCGCTTTCGCGGCTGGCAGCAAAGTTCAGAACCATGTTTCTGTGAATAACTCTTGAACCGTAAGTGACAGACGCTCGCTCTTGGCTGCATTCGTTTCAGCTCGTGGCAGTCAGTCTAAAAAACACTATCTTGGACTTCTCTGGATGTTTCCCAGGCGAGCTATTGGCAGCATGTTTAGAACCACTGTTTCTGAGGCTAATTCTTGAACCGTAAGTCATAGACGCTCGATCTTGGCGGCATTCGTCTCAGCACCTGGCAATTAGTATAGAAGCACTGTCTTTGACTTCTCTGGATGTTTCCCAGGCGAGCTATTGACAAGTAAATCCTAGACGCTCGATCTTGGTTATTTTCGCTTTCGCGGCTGGCAGCAAAGTTCCGAACCATGTTTCTGTGAATAACTCTTGAACCGTAAGTCACAGACGCTCGCTCTTGGCTGCATTCGTTTCAGCTCGTGGCAGCCAGTCTAAAAAACACTATCTTGGACTTCTCTGGATGTTTCCCAGGCGAGCTATTGGCAGCATGTTTTGAACCACTGTTTCTGAGGCTAATTCTTGAACCGTAAGTCATAGACGCTCGATCTTGGCGGCATTCGTCTCAGCGCCTGGCAATTAGTATAGAAGCACTGTTTCCCACTGTTTCTGAGGCTAATTCTTGAACCGTAAGTCTTAGACGCTTGATCTTGGCGGCATTCGTCTCAGCGCCTGGCAATTAGTATAGCTGCACTGTCTTTGACTTCTCTGGATGTTTTCCAGGCGAGCTATTCACAAGTAAATCCTAGACGCTCGATCTTGGTTGCTTTGGCTTTCGCGGCTGGCAGCAAAGTTCAGAACCATGTTTATGTGAATAACTTTTGAACCGTAAGTCACAGACGCTCGCTCTTGGCTGCATTCGTTTCAGCTCGTGGCAGCCAGTCTAAAAAAAACACTATCTTGGACTTCTCTGGATGTTTCCCAGGCGAGCTATTGGCAGCATGTTCAGAACCACTGTTTCTGAGGCTAATTATTGAACCGTAAGTCATAGACGCTCGATCTTGGCGGCATTCGTCTCAGCGCCTGGCAATTAGTATAGAAGCACTGTTTCCCCCTGTTTCTGAGGATAATTCTTGAACCGTAAGTCTTAGACGCTTGATCTTGGCGGCATTCGTCTCAGCGCCTGGCAATTAGTGTAGAAGCACTGTCTTTGACTTCTCTGGATGTTTCCCAGGCGAGCTATTCACAAGTAAATCCTAGACGCTCGATCTTGGTTACTTTCGCTTTCGCGGCTGGCAACAAAGTTCAGAACCATGTTTCTGTGAATAACTCTTGAACCGTAAGTCACAGACGCTCGCTCTTGGCTGCATTCGTTTCAGCTCGTGGCAGCCAGTCTAAAAAAACACTATCTTGGACTTCTCTGGATGTTTCCCAGGCGAGCTATTGGCAGCATGTTCAAAACCACTGTTTCTGAGGCTAATTCTTGAACCGTAAGTCATAGACGCTCGATCTTGGCGGCATTCGTCTCAGCGCCTGGTAATTAGTATAGAAGCACTGTTTCCCACTGTTTCTGAGGCTAATTCTTGAACCGTAAGTCTTAGACGCTTGATCTTGGCGGCATTCGTCTCAGCGCCTGGCAATTAGCATAGAAGCACTGTCTTTGACTTATCTGAAAGTTTCCCAGGCGAGCTATTGACAAGTAAATCCTAGACGCTCGATCATGGTTACTTTCGCTTTCGCGGCTGGCAGCAAAGTTTAGAACCATGTTTCTGTGAATAACTCTTGAACCGTAAGTCACAGACGCTCGCTCTTGGCTGCATTCGTTTCAGCTCGTGGCAGCCAGTCTAAAAAAACACTATCTTGGACTTCTCTGGATTTTTCCCAGGCGAGCTATTGGCAGCATGTACAGAACCACTGTTTCTGAGGCTAATTCTTGAACCGTACGTCATAGACGCTCGATCTTGGCGGCATTCGTCTCAGCGCCTGGCAATTAGTATAGAAGCACTGTTTCCCACTGTTTCTGAGGCTAATTCTTGAACCGTAAGTCATAGACGCTCGATCTTGGCGGCATTCGTCTCAGCGCCTGGCAATTAGTATAGAAGCACTGTCTTTGACTTCTCTGGATGTTTCCCATGCGAGCTATTGACAAGTAAATCCTAGACGCTCGATCTTGGTTACTTTCGCTTTCGCGGCTGGCAGCAAAGTTCAGAACCATGTTTCTGTGAATAACTCTTGAACCGTAAGTCACAGACGCTCGCTCTTGGCTGCATTCGTTTCAGCTCGTGGCAGCCAGTCTAAAAAAACACTATCTTGGACTTCTCTGGATGTTTCCCAGGCGAGCTATTGGCAGCCGGTTCAAAACCACTGTTTCTGAGGCTAATTCTTGAACCGTAAGTCATAGACGCTCGATCTTGGCGGCATTCGTCTCAGCGCCTGGCAATTAGTATAGAAGCACTGTTTCCCACTGTTTCTGAGGCTAATTCTTGAACCGTAAGTCTTAGACGCTTGATCTTGGCGGCATTCGTCTCAGCGCCTGGCAATTAGCATAGAAGCACTGTCTTTGACTTATCTGAAAGTTTCCCAGGCGAGCTATTCACAAGTAAATCCTAGACGCTCGATCTTGGTTACTTTCGCTTTCGCGGCTGGCAGCAAAGTACAGAACCATGTTTCTGTGAATAACTCTTGAACCGTAAGTCACAGACGCTCGCTCTTGGCTGCATTCGTTTCAGCTCGTGGCAGCCAGTCTAAAAAAACACTATCTTGGACTTCTCTGGATGTTTCCCAGGCGAGCTATTGGCAGCATGTTCAGAACCACTGTTTCTGAGGCTAATTCTTGAACCGTAAGTCATAGACGCTCGATCTTGGCGGCATTCGTCTCAGCGCCTGGCAATTAGTATAGAAGCACTGTTTCCCACTGTTTCTGAGGCTAATTCTTGAACCGTAAGTCATAGACGCTCGATCTTGGCGGCATTCGTCTCAGCGCCTGGCAATTAGTATAGAAGCACTGTCTTTGACTTCTCTGGATGTTTCCCAGGCGAGCTATTGACAAGTAAATCCTAGACGCTCGATCTTGGTTACTTTCGCTTTCGCGGCTGGCAGCAAAGTTCAGAACCATGTTTCTGTGAATAACTCTTGAACCGTAAGTCATAGACGGCATAGACGCTCGATCTTGGCGGCATTCGTCTCAGCGCCTGGCAATTAGTATAGAAGCACTGTTTCCCACTGTTTCTGAGGCTAATTCTTGAACCGTAAGTCTTAGACGCTTGATCCTTGCGGCATTCGTCTCAGCGCCTGGCAATTAGTATAGCTGCACTGTCTTTGACTTCTCTGGATGTTTTCCAGGCGAGCTATTCACAAGTAAATCCTAGACGCTCGATCTTGGTTGCTTTCGCTTTCGCGGCTGGCAGCAAAGTTCAGAACCATGTTTATGTGAATAACTTTTGAACCGTAAGTCACAGACGCTCGCTCTTGGCTGCATTCGTTTCAGCTCGTGGCAGCCAGTCTAAAAAAACCACTATCTTGGACTTCTCTGGATGTTTCCCAGGCGAGCTATTGGCAGCATGTTCAGAACCACTGTTTCTGAGGCTAATTCTTGAACCGTAAGTCTTAGACGGCATAGACGCTCGATCTTGGCGGCATTCGTCTCAGCGCCTGGCAATTAGTATAGAAGCACTGTTTCCCACTGTTTCTGAGGCTAATTCTTGAACCGTAAGTCTTAGACGCTTGATCCTTGCGGCATTCGTCTCAGCGCCTGGCAATTAGTATAGCTGCACTGTCTTTGACTTCTCTGGATGTTTTCCAGGCGAGCGATTCACAAGTAAATCCTAGACGCTCGATCTTGGTTGCTTTCGCTTTCGCGGCTGGCAGCAAAGTTCAGAACCATGTTTATGTGAATAACTTTTGAACCGTAAGTCACATACGCTCGCTCTTGGCTGCATTCGTTTCAGCTCGTGGCAGCCAGTCTAAAAAACACTATCTTGGACTTCTCTGGATGTTTCCCAGGCGAGCTATTGGCAGCATGTTCAGAACCACTGTTTCTGAGGCTAATTCTTGAACCGTAAGTCATAGACGCTCGATCTTGGCGGCATTCGTCTCAGCGCCTGGCAATTAGTATAGAAGCACTGTTACCCACTGTTTCTGAGGCTAATTCTTGAACCGTAAATCTTAGACGCTTGATCTTGGCGGCATTCGTCTCAGCGCCTGGCAATTAGCATAGAAGCACTGTCTTTGACTTATCTGAAAGTTTCCCAGGCGAGCTATTGACAAGTAAATCCTAGACGCTCGATCTTGGTTACTTTCGCTTTCGCGGCTGGCAGCAAAGTTTAGAACCATGTTTCTGTGAATAACTCTTGAACCGTAAGTCACAGACGCTCGCTCTTGGCTGCATTCGTTTCAGCTCGTGGCAGCCAGTCTAAAAAAACACTATCTTGGACTTCTCTGGATGTTTCCCAGGCGAGCTATTGGCAGCATGTTCAGAACCACTGTTTCTGAGGCAAATTCTTGAACCGTAAGTCATAGACGCTCGATCTTGGCGGCATTCGTCTCAGCGCCTGGCAATTAGTATAGAAGCACTGTTTCCCACTGTTTCTGAGGCTAATTCTTGAACCGTAAGTCATAGACGCTCGATCTTGGCGGCATTCGTCTCACCGCCTGGCAATTAGTATAGAAGCACTGTCTTTGACTTCTCTGGATGTTTCCCAGGCGAGCTATTGACAAGTAAATCCTAGACGCTCGATCTTGGTTACTTTCGCTTTCGCGGCTGGCAGCAAAGTTCAGAACCATGTTTCTGTGAATAACTCTTGAACCGTAAGTGACAGACGCTCGCTCTTGGCTGCATTCGTTTCAGCTCGTGGCAGTCAATCTAAAAAACACTATCTTGGACTTCTCTGGATGTTTCCCAGGCGAGCTATTGGCAGCATGTTTAGAACCACTGTTTCTGAGGCTAATTCTTGAACCGTAAGTCATAGACGCTCGATCTTGGCGGCATTCGTCTCAGCACCTGGCAATTAGTATAGAAGCACTGTCTTTGACTTCTCTGGATGTTTCCCAGGCGAGCTATTGACAAGTAAATCCTAGACGCTCGATCTTGGTTATTTTCGCTTTCGCGGCTGGCAGCAAAGTTCCGAACCATGTTTCTGTGAATAACTCTTGAACCGTAAGTCACAGACGCTCGCTCTTGGCTGCATTCGTTTCAGCTCGTGGCAGCCAGTCTAAAAAACACTATCTTGGACTTCTCTGGATGTTTCCCAGGCGAGCTATTGGCAGCATGTTTTGAACCACTGTTTCTGAGGCTAATTCTTGAACCGTAAGTCATAGACGCTCGATCTTGGCGGCATTCGTCTCAGCGCCTGGCAATTAGTATAGAAGCACTGTTTCCCACTGTTTCTGAGGCTAATTCTTGAACCGTAAGTCTTAGACGCTTGATCTTGGCGGCATTCGTCTCAGCGCCTGGCAATTAGTATAGCTGCACTGTCTTTGACTTCTCTGGATGTTTTCCAGGCGAGCTATTCACAAGTAAATCCTAGACGCTCGATCTTGGTTGCTTTGGCTTTCGCGGCTGGCAGCAAAGTTCAGAACCATGTTTATGTGAATAACTTTTGAACCGTAAGTCACAGACGCTCGCTCTTGGCTGCATTCGTTTCAGCTCGTGGCAGCCAGTCTAAAAAAAACACTATCTTGGACTTCTCTGGATGTTTCCCAGGCGAGCTATTGGCAGCATGTTCAGAACCACTGTTTCTGAGGCTAATTATTGAACCGTAAGTCATAGACGCTCGATCTTGGCGGCATTCGTCTCAGCGCCTGGCAATTAGTATAGAAGCACTGTTTCCCCCTGTTTCTGAGGCTAATTCTTGAACCGTAAGTCTTAGACGCTTGATCTTGGCGGCATTCGTCTCAGCGCCTGGCAATTAGTGTAGAAGCACTGTCTTTGACTTCTCTGGATGTTTCCCAGGCGAGCTATTCACAAGTAAATCCTAGACGCTCGATCTTGGTTACTTTCGCTTTCGCGGCTGGCAACAAAGTTCAGAACCATGTTTCTGTGAATAACTCTTGAACCGTAAGTCACAGACGCTCGCTCTTGGCTGCATTCGTTTCAGCTCGTGGCAGCCAGTCTAAAAAAACACTATCTTGGACTTCTCTGGATGTTTCCCAGGCGAGCTATTGGCAGCATGTTCAAAACCACTGTTTCTGAGGCTAATTCTTGAACCGTAAGTCATAGACGCTCGATCTTGGCGGCATTCGTCTCAGCGCCTGGTAATTAGTATAGAAGCACTGTTTCCCACTGTTTCTGAGGCTAATTCTTGAACCGTAAGTCTTAGACGCTTTATCTTGGCGGCATTCGTCTCAGCGCCTGGCAATTAGCATAGAAGCACTGTCTTTGACTTATCTGAAAGTTTCCCAGGCGAGCTATTGACAAGTAAATCCTAGACGCTCGATCTTGGTTACTTTCGCTTTCGCGGCTGGCAGCAAAGTTTAGAACCATGTTTCTGTGAATAACTCTTGAACCGTAAGTCACAGACGCTCGCTCTTGGCTGCATTCGTTTCAGCTCGTGGCAGCCAGTCTAAAAAAACACTATCTTGGACTTCTCTGGATGTTTCCCAGGCGAGCTATTGGCAGCATGTTCAGAACCACTGTTTCTGAGGCAAATTCTTGAACCGTAAGTCATAGACGCTCGATCTTGGCGGCATTCGTCTCAGCGCCTGGCAATTAGTATAGAAGCACTGTTTCCCACTGTTTCTGAGGCTAATTCTTGAACCGTAAGTCATAGACGCTCGATCTTGGCGGCATTCGTCTCACCGCCTGGCAATTAGTATAGAAGCACTGTCTTTGACTTCTCTGGATGTTTCCCAGGCGAGCTATTGACAAGTAAATCCTAGACGCTCGATCTTGGTTACTTTCGCTTTCGCGGCTGGCAGCAAAGTTCAGAACCATGTTTCTGTGAATAACTCTTGAACCGTAAGTGACAGACGCTCGCTCTTGGCTGCATTCGTTTCAGCTCGTGGCAGTCAATCTAAAAAACACTATCTTGGACTTCTCTGGATGTTTCCCAGGCGAGCTATTGGCAGCATGTTTAGAACCACTGTTTCTGAGGCTAATTCTTGAACCGTAAGTCATAGACGCTCGATCTTGGCGGCATTCGTCTCAGCACCTGGCAATTAGTATAGAAGCACTGTCTTTGACTTCTCTGGATGTTTCCCAGGCGAGCTATTGACAAGTAAATCCTAGACGCTCGATCTTGGTTATTTTCGCTTTCGCGGCTGGCAGCAAAGTTCCGAACCATGTTTCTGTGAATAACTCTTGAACCGTAAGTCACAGACGCTCGCTCTTGGCTGCATTCGTTTCAGCTCGTGGCAGCCAGTCTAAAAAACACTATCTTGGACTTCTCTGGATGTTTCCCAGGCGAGCTATTGGCAGCATGTTTTGAACCACTGTTTCTGAGGCTAATTCTTGAACCGTAAGTCATAGACGCTCGATCTTGGCGGCATTCGTCTCAGCGCCTGGCAATTAGTATAGAAGCACTGTTTCCCACTGTTTCTGAGGCTAATTCTTGAACCGTAAGTCTTAGACGCTTGATCTTGGCGGCATTCGTCTCAGCGCCTGGCAATTAGTATAGCTGCACTGTCTTTGACTTCTCTGGATGTTTTCCAGGCGAGCTATTCACAAGTAAATCCTAGACGCTCGATCTTGGTTGCTTTGGCTTTCGCGGCTGGCAGCAAAGTTCAGAACCATGTTTATGTGAATAACTTTTGAACCGTAAGTCACAGACGCTCGCTCTTGGCTGCATTCGTTTCAGCTCGTGGCAGCCAGTCTAAAAAAAACACTATCTTGGACTTCTCTGGATGTTTCCCAGGCGAGCTATTGGCAGCATGTTCAGAACCACTGTTTCTGAGGCTAATTATTGAACCGTAAGTCATAGACGCTCGATCTTGGCGGCATTCGTCTCAGCGCCTGGCAATTAGTATAGAAGCACTGTTTCCCCCTGTTTCTGAGGCTAATTCTTGAACCGTAAGTCTTAGACGCTTGATCTTGGCGGCATTCGTCTCAGCGCCTGGCAATTAGTGTAGAAGCACTGTCTTTGACTTCTCTGGATGTTTCCCAGGCGAGCTATTCACAAGTAAATCCTAGACGCTCGATCTTGGTTACTTTCGCTTTCGCGGCTGGCAACAAAGTTCAGAACCATGTTTCTGTGAATAACTCTTGAACCGTAAGTCACAGACGCTCGCTCTTGGCTGCATTCGTTTCAGCTCGTGGCAGCCAGTCTAAAAAAACACTATCTTGGACTTCTCTGGATGTTTCCCAGGCGAGCTATTGGCAGCATGTTCAAAACCACTGTTTCTGAGGCTAATTCTTGAACCGTAAGTCATAGACGCTCGATCTTGGCGGCATTCGTCTCAGCGCCTGGTAATTAGTATAGAAGCACTGTTTCCCACTGTTTCTGAGGCTAATTCTTGAACCGTAAGTCTTAGACGCTTTATCTTGGCGGCATTCGTCTCAGCGCCTGGCAATTAGCATAGAAGCACTGTCTTTGACTTATCTGAAAGTTTCCCAGGCGAGCTATTGACAAGTAAATCCTAGACGCTCGATCTTGGTTACTTTCGCTTTCGCGGCTGGCAGCAAAGTTTAGAACCATGTTTCTGTGAATAACTCTTGAACCGTAAGTCACAGACGCTCACTCTTGGCTGCATTCGTTTCAGCTCGTGGCAGCCAGTCTAAAAAAACACTATCTTGGACTTCTCTGGATGTTTCCCAGGCGAGCTATTGGCAGCATGTACAGAACCACTGTTTCTGAGGCTAATTCTTGAACCGTACGTCATAGACGCTCGATCTTGGCGGCATTCGTCTCAGCGCCTGGCAATTAGTATAGAAGCACTGTTTCCCACTGTTTCTGAGGCTAATTCTTGAACCGTAAGTCATAGACGCTCGATCTTGGCGGCATTCGTCTCAGCGCCTGGCAATTAGTATAGAAGCACTGTCTTTGACTTCTCTGGATGTTTCCCATGCGAGCTATTGACAAGTAAATCCTAGACGCTCGATCTTGGTTACTTTCGCTTTCGCGGCTGGCAGCAAAGTTCAGAACCATGTTTCTGTGAATAACTCTTGAACCGTAAGTCACAGACGCTCGCTCTTGGCTGCATTCGTTTCAGCTCGTGGCAGCCAGTCTAAAAAAACACTATCTTGGACTTCTCTGGATGTTTCCCAGGCGAGCTATTGGCAGCCGGTTCAAAACCACTGTTTCTGAGGCTAATTCTTGAACCGTAAGTCATAGACGCTCGATCTTGGCGGCATTCGTCTCAGCGCCTGGCAATTAGTATAGAAGCACTGTTTCCCACTGTTTCTGAGGCTAATTCTTGAACCGTAAGTCTTAGACGCTTGATCTTGGCGGCATTCGTCTCAGCGCCTGGCAATTAGCATAGAAGCACTGTCTTTGACTTATCTGAAAATTTCCCAGGCGAGCTATTCACAAGTAAATCCTAGACGCTCGATCTTGGTTACTTTCGCTTTCGCGGCTGGCAGCAAAGTACAGAACCATGTTTCTGTGAATAACTCTTGAACCGTAAGTCACAGACGCTCGCTCTTGGCTGCATTCGTTTCAGCTCGTGGCAGCCAGTCTAAAAAAACACTATCTTGGACTTCTCTGGATGTTTCCCAGGCGAGCTATTGGCAGCATGTTCAAAACCACTGTTTCTGAGGCTAATTCTTGAACCGTAAGTCATAGACGCTCGATCTTGGCGGCATTCGTCTCAGCGCCTGGCAATTAGTATAGAAGCACTGTTTCCCACTGTTTCTGAGGCTAATTCTTGAACCGTAAGTCTTAGACGCTTGATCTTGGCGGCATTCGTCTCAGCGCCTGGCAATTAGCATAGAAGCACTGTCTTTGACTTATCTGAAAGTTTCCCAGGCGAGCTATTGACAAGTAAATCCTAGACGCTCGATCTTGGTTGCTTTCGCTTTCGCGGCTGGCAGCAAAGTTTAGAACCATGTTTCTGTGAATAACTCTTGAACCGTAAGTCACAGACGCTCGCTCTTGGCTGCATTCGTTTCAGCTCGTGGCAGCCAGTCTAAAAAAACACTATCTTGGACTTCTCTGGATGTTTCCCAGGCGAGCTATTGGCAGCATGTTCAGAACCACTGTTTCTGAGGCTAATTCTTGAACCGTAAGTCATAGACGCTCGATCTTGGCGGCATTCGTCTCAGCGCCTGGCAATTAGTATAGAAGCACTGTTTCCCACTGTTTCTGAGGCTAATTCTTGAACCGTAAGTCATAGACGCTCGATCTTGGCGGCATTCGTCTCAGCGCCTGGCAATTAGTATAGAAGCACTGTCTTTGACTTCTCTGGATGTTTCCCATGCGAGCTATTGACAAGTAAATCCTAGACGCTCGATCTTGGTTACTTTCGCTTTCGCGGCTGGCAGCAAAGTTCAGAACCATGTTTCTGTGAATAACTCTTGAACCGTAAGTCACAGACGCTCGCTCTTGGCTGCATTCGTTTCAGCTCGTGGCAGCCAGTCTAAAAAAACACTATCTTGGACTTCTCTGGATGTTTCCCAGGCGAGCTATTGGCAGCCGGTTCAAAACCACTGTTTCTGAGGCTAATTCTTGAACCGTAAGTCATAGACGCTCGATCTTGGCGGCATTCGTCTCAGCGCCTGGCAATTAGTATAGAAGCACTGTTTCCCACTGTTTCTGAGGCTAATTCTTGAACCGTAAGTCTTAGACGCTTGATCTTGGCGGCATTCGTCTCAGCGCCTGGCAATTAGCATAGAAGCACTGTCTTTGACTTATCTGAAAGTTTCCCAGGCGAGCTATTCACAAGTAAATCCTAGACGCTCGATCTTGGTTACTTTCGCGGCTGGCAGCAAAGTACAGAACCATGTTTCTGTGAATAACTCTTGAACCGTAAGTCACAGACGCTCGCTCTTGGCTGCATTCGTTTCAGCTCGTGGCAGCCAGTCTAAAAAAACACTATCTTGGACTTCTCTGGATGTTTCCCAGGCGAGCTATTGGCAGCATGTTCAGAACCACTGTTTCTGAGGCTAATTCTTGAACCGTAAGTCATAGACGCTCGATCTTGGCGGTATTCGTCTCAGCGCCTGGCAATTAGTATAGAAGCACTGTTTCCCACTGTTTCTGAGGCTAATTCTTGAACCGTAAGTCATAGACGCTCGATCTTGGCGGCATTCGTCTCAGCGCCTGGCAATTAGTATAGAAGCACTGTCTTTGACTTCTCTGGATGTTTCCCAGGCGAGCTATTGACAAGTAAATCCTAGACGCTCGATCTTGGTTACTTTCGCTTTCGCGGCTGGCAGCAAAGTTCAGAACCATGTTTCTGTGAATAACTCTTGAACCGTAAGTCATAGACGGCATAGACGCTCGATCTTGGCGGCATTCGTCTCAGCGCCTGGCAATTAGTATAGAAGCACTGTTTCCCACTGTTTCTGAGGCTAATTCTTGAACCGTAAGTCTTAGACGCTTGATCCTTGCGGCATTCGTCTCAGCGCCTGGCAATTAGTATAGCTGCACTGTCTTTGACTTCTCTGGATGTTTTCCAGGCGAGCTATTCACAAGTAAATCCTAGACGCTCGATCTTGGTTGCTTTCGCTTTCGCGGCTGGCAGCAAAGTTCAGAACCATGTTTATGTGAATAACTTTTGAACCGTAAGTCACAGACGCTCGCTCTTGGCTGCATTCGTTTCAGCTCGTGGCAGCCAGTCTAAAAAACCCACTATCTTGGACTTCTCTGGATGTTTCCCAGGCGAGCTATTGGCAGCATGTTCAGAACCACTGTTTCTGAGGCTAATTCTTGAACCGTAAGTCATAGACGGCATAGACGCTCGATCTTGGCGGCATTCGTCTCAGCGCCTGGCAATTAGTATAGAATCACTGTTTCCCACTGTTTCTGAGGCTAATTCTTGAACCGTAAGTCTTAGACGCTTGATCTTGGCGGCATTCGTCTCAGCGCCTGGCAATTAGTATAGAAGCACTGTCTTTGACTTCTCTGGATGTTTCCCAGGCGAGCTATTCACAAGTAAATCCTAGACGCTCGATCTTGGTTACTTTCGCTTTCGCGGCTGGCAGCAAAGTTCAGAACCATGTTTCTGTGAATAACTCTTGAACCGTAAGTCACAGACGCTCGCTCTTGGCTGCATTCGTTTCAGCTCGTGGCAGCCAGTCTAAAAAAACACTATCTTGGACTTCTCTGGATGTTTCCCAGGCGAGCTATTGGCAGCATGTTCAAAACCACTGTTTCTGAGGCTAATTCTTGAACCGTAAGTCATAGACGCTCGATCTTGGCGGCATTCGTCTCAGCGCCTGGCAATTAGTATAGAAGCACTGTTTCCCACTGTTTCTGAGGCTAATTCTTGAACCGTAAGTCTTAGACGCTTGATCTTGGCGGCATTCGTCTCAGCGCCTGGCAATTAGTATAGAAGCACTGTCTTTGACTTATCTGAAAGTTTCCCAGGCGAGCTATTCACAAGTAAATCCTAGACGCTCGATCTTGGTTACTTTCGCTTTCGCGGCTGGCAGCAAAGTTCAGAACCATGTTTCTGTGAATAACTCTTGAACCGTAAGTCACAGACGCTCGCTCTTGGCTGCATTCGTTTCAGCTCGTGGCAGCCAGTCTAAAAAACACTATCTTGGACTTCTCTGGATGTTTCCCAGGCGATCTATTGGCAGCATGTTCAGAACCACTGGTTCTGAGGCTAATTCTTGAACCGTAAGTCATAGACGCTCGATCTTGGCGGCATTCGTCTCAGCGCCTGGCAATTAGTATAGAAGCACTGTTTCCCACTGTTTCTGAGGCTAATTATTGAACCGTAAGTCATAGACGCTCGATCTTGGCGGCATTCGTCTCAGCGCCTGGCAATTAGTATAGAATCACTGTCTTTGACTTCTCTGGATGTTTCCCAGGCGAGCTATTGACAAGTAAATCCTAGACGCTCGATCTTGGTTACTTTCGCTTTCGCGGCTGGCAGCAAAGTTCAGAACCATGTTTCTGTGAATAACTCTTGAACTGTAAGTCACAGACGCTCGCTCTTGGCTGCATTCGTTTCAGCTCGTGGCAGCCAGTCTAAAAAAAACACTATCTTGGACTTCTCTGGATGTTTCCCAGGCGAGCTATTGGCAGCATGTTCAGAACCACTGTTTCTGAGGCTAATTCTTGAACCGTAAGTCATAGACGCTCGATCTTGGCGGCATTCGTCTCAGCGCCTGGCAATTAGTATAGAAGCACTGTTTCCCACTGTTTCTGAGGCTAATTCTTGAACCGTAAGTCTTAGACGCTTGATCTTGGCGGCATTCGTCTCAGCGCCTGGCAATCAGTATAGCTGCACTGTCTTTGACTTCTCTGGATGTTTTCCAGGCGAGCTATTCACAAGTAAATCCTAGACGCTCGATCTTGGTTGCTTTCGCTTTCGCGGCTGGCAGCAAAGTTCAGAACCATGTTTATGTGAATAACTCTTGAACCGTAAGTCACAGACGCTCGCTCTTGGCTGCATTCGTTTCAGCTCGTGGCAGCCAGTCTAAAAAAACACTATCATGGACTTCTCTGGATGTTTCCCAGGCGAGCTATTGGCAGCATGTTCAAAACCACTGTTTCTGAGGCTAATTCTTGAACCGTAAGTCATAGACGCTCGATCTTGGCGGCATTCGTCTCAGCGCCTGGCAATTAGTATAGAAGCACTGTTTCCCACTGTTTCTAAGGCTAATTCTTGAACCGTAAGTCATAGACGCTCGATCTTGGCGGCATTCGTCTCAGCGCCTGGCAATTAGTATAGAAGCACTGTCTTTGACTTCTCTGGATGTTTCCCAGGCGAGCTATTGACAAGTAAATCCTAGACGCTCGATCTTGGTTATTTTCGCTTTCGCGGCTGGCAGCAAAGTTCAGAACCATGTTTCTGTGAATAACTCTTGAACCGTAAGTGACAGACGCTCGCTCTTGGCTGCATTCGTTTCAGCTCGTGGCAGCCAGTCTAAAAAACACTATCTTGGACTTCTCTGGATGTTTCCCAGGCGAGCTATTGGCAGCATGTTCAAAACCACTGTTTCTGAGGCTAATTCTTGAACCGTAAGTCATAGACGCTCGATCTTGGCGGCATTCGTCTCAGCGCCTGGCAATTAGTATAGAAGCACTGTTTCCCACTGTTTCTGAGGCTAATTCTTGAACCGTAAGTCTTAGACGCTTGATCTTGGCGGCATTCGTCTCAGCGCCTGGCAATTAGTATAGAAGCACTGTCTTTGACTTCTCTGGATGTTTCCCAGGCGAGCTATTGACAAGTAAATCCTAGACGCTCGATCTTGGTTACTTTCGCTTTCGTGGCTGGCAGCAAAGTTCAGAACCGTGTTTCTGTGAATAACTCTTGAACCGTAAGTCACAGACGCTCGCTCTTGGCTGCATTCGTTTCAGCTCGTGGCAGCCAGTCTAAAAAACACTATCTTGGACTTCTCTGGATGTTTCCCAGGCGAGCTATTGGCAGCATGTTCAGAACCACTGTTTCTGAGGCTAATTCTTGAACCGTAAGTCATAGACGCTCGATCTTGGCGGCATTCGTCTCAGCGCCTGGCAATTAGTATAGAAGCACTGTTTCCCCACTGTTTCTGAGGCTAATTCTTGAACCGTAAGTCTTAGACGCTTGATCTTGGCGGCATTCGTCTCAGCGCCTGGCAATTAGTATAGAAGCACTGTCTTTGACTTATCTGAAAGTTTCCCAGGCGAGCTATTCACAAGTAAATCCTAGACGCTCGATCTTGGTTACTTTCGCTTTCGCGGCTGGCAGCAAAGTTCAGAACCATGTTTCTGTGAATAACTCTTGAACCGTAAGTCACAGACGCTCGCTCTTGGCTGCATTCGTTTCAGCTCGTGGCAGCCAGTCTAAAAAACACTATCTTGGACTTCTCTGGATGTTTCCCAGGCGATCTATTGGCAGCATGTTCAGAACCACTGGTTCTGAGGCTAATTCTTGAACCGTAAGTCATAGACGCTCGATCTTGGCGGCATTCGTCTCAGCGCCTGGCAATTAGTATAGAAGCACTGTTTCCCACTGTTTCTGAGGCTAATTATTGAACCGTAAGTCATAGACGCTCGATCTTGGCGGCATTCGTCTCAGCGCCTGGCAATTAGTATAGAATCACTGTCTTTGACTTCTCTGGATGTTTCCCAGGCGAGCTATTGACAAGTAAATCCTAGACGCTCGATCTTGGTTACTTTCGCTTTCGCGGCTGGCAGCAAAGTTCAGAACCATGTTTCTGTGAATAACTCTTGAACCGTAAGTCACAGACGCTCGCTCTTGGCTGCATTCGTTTCAGCTCGTGGCAGCCAGTCTAAAAAAAACACTATCTTGGACTTCTCTGGATGTTTCCCAGGCGAGCTATTGGCAGCATGTTCAGAACCACTGTTTCTGAGGCTAATTCTTGAACCGTAAGTCATAGACGCTCGATCTTGGCGGCATTCGTCTCAGCGCCTGGCAATTAGTATAGAAGCACTGTTTCCCACTGTTTCTGAGGCTAATTCTTGAACCGTAAGTCTTAGACGCTTGATCTTGGCGGCATTCGTCTCAGCGCCTGGCAATCAGTATAGCTGCACTGTCTTTGACTTCTCTGGATGTTTTCCAGGCGAGCTATTCACAAGTAAATCCTAGACGCTCGATCTTGGTTGCTTTCGCTTTCGCGGCTGGCAGCAAAGTTCAGAACCATGTTTATGTGAATAACTCTTGAACCGTAAGTCACAGACGCTCGCTCTTGGCTGCATTCGTTTCAGCTCGTGGCAGCCAGTCTAAAAAAACACTATCATGGACTTCTCTGGATGTTTCCCAGGCGAGCTATTGGCAGCATGTTCAAAACCACTGTTTCTGAGGCTAATTCTTGAACCGTAAGTCATAGACGCTCGATCTTGGCGGCATTCGTCTCAGCGCCTGGCAATTAGTATAGAAGCACTGTTTCCCACTGTTTCTAAGGCTAATTCTTGAACCGTAAGTCATAGACGCTCGATCTTGGCGGCATTCGTCTCAGCGCCTGGCAATTAGTATAGAAGCACTGTCTTTGACTTCTCTGGATGTTTCCCAGGCGAGCTATTGACAAGTAAATCCTAGACGCTCGATCTTGGTTATTTTCGCTTTCGCGGCTGGCAGCAAAGTTCAGAACCATGTTTCTGTGAATAACTCTTGAACCGTAAGTGACAGACGCTCGCTCTTGGCTGCATTCGTTTCAGCTCGTGGCAGCCAGTCTAAAAAACACTATCTTGGACTTCTCTGGATGTTTCCCAGGCGAGCTATTGGCAGCATGTTCAAAACCACTGTTTCTGAGGCTAATTCTTGAACCGTAAGTCATAGACGCTCGATCTTGGCGGCATTCGTCTCAGCGCCTGGCAATTAGTATAGAAGCACTGTTTCCCACTGTTTCTGAGGCTAATTCTTGAACCGTAAGTCTTAGACGCTTGATCTTGGCGGCATTCGTCTCAGCGCCTGGCAATTAGTATAGAAGCACTGTCTTTGACTTCTCTGGATGTTTCCCAGGCGAGCTATTGACAAGTAAATCCTAGACGCTCGATCTTGGTTACTTTCGCTTTCGTGGCTGGCAGCAAAGTTCAGAACCGTGTTTCTGTGAATAACTCTTGAACCGTAAGTCACAGACGCTCGCTCTTGGCTGCATTCGTTTCAGCTCGTGGCAGCCAGTCTAAAAAACACTATCTTGGACTTCTCTGGATGTTTCCCAGGCGAGCTATTGGCAGCATGTTCAGAACCACTGTTTCTGAGGCTAATTCTTGAACCGTAAGTCATAGACGCTCGATCTTGGCGGCATTCGTCTCAGCGCCTGGCAATTAGTATAGAAGCACTGTTTCCCACTGTTTCTGAGGCTAATTCTTGAACCGTAAGTCATAGACGCTCGATCTTGGCGGCATTCGTCTCAGCGCCTGGCAATTAGTATAGAAGCACTGTCTTTGACTTCTCTGGATGTTTTCCAGGCGAGCTATTCACAAGTAAATCCTAGACGCTCGATCTTGGTTGCTTTGGCTTTCGAGGCTGGCAGCAAAGTTCAGAACCATGTTTATGTGAATAACTTTTGAACCGTAAGTCACAGACGCTCGCTCTTGGCTGCATTCGTTTCAGCTCGTCGCAGCCAGTCTAAAAAAAACACTATCTTGGACTTCTCTGGATGTTTCCCAGGCGAGCTATTGGCAGCATGTTCAGAACCACTGTTTCTGAGGCTAATTCTTGAACCGTAAGTCATAGACGCTCGATCTTGGCGGCATTCGTCTCAGCGCCTGGCAATTAGTATAGAAGCACTGTTTCCCACTGTTTCTGAGGCTAATTCTTGAACCGTAAGTCTTAGACGCTTGATCTTGGCGGCATTCGTCTCAGCGCCTGGCAATTAGTATAGAAGCACTGTCTTTGACTTCTCTGGATGTTTCCCAGGCGAGCTATTCACAAGTAAATCCTAGACGCTCGATCTTGGTTATTTTCGCTTTCGCGGCTGCAAGCAAAGTTCAGAACCATGTTTCTGTGAATAACTCTTGAACCGTAAGTGACAGACGCTCGCTCTTGGCTGCATTCGTTTCAGCTCGTGGCAGCCAGTCTAAAAAACACTATCTTGGACTTCTCTGGATGTTTCCCAGGCGAGCTATTGGCAGCATGTTCAGAACCACTGTTTCTGAGGCTAATTCTTGAACCGTAAGTCATAGACGCTCGATCTTGGCGGCATTCGTCTCAGCGCCTGGCAATTAGTATAGAAGCACTGTTTCCCACTGTTTCTGAGGCTAATTCTTGAACCGTAAGTCTTAGACGCTTGATCTTGGCGGCATTCGTCTCAGCGCCTGGCAATCAGTATAGCTGCACTGTCTTTGACTTCTCTGGATGTTTTCCAGGCGAGCTATTCACAAGTAAATCCTAGACGCTCGATCTTGGTTGCTTTCGCTTTCGCGGCTGGCAGCAAAGTTCAGAACCATGTTTATGTGAATAACTCTTGAACCGTAAGTCACAGACGCTCGCTCTTGGCTGCATTCGTTTCAGCTCGTGGCAGCCAGTCTAAAAAAACACTATCATGGACTTCTCTGGATGTTTCCCAGGCGAGCTATTGGCAGCATGTTCAAAACCACTGTTTCTGAGGCTAATTCTTGAACCGTAAGTCATAGACGCTCGATCTTGGCGGCATTCGTCTCAGCGCCTGGCAATTAGTATAGAAGCACTGTTTCCCACTGTTTCTGAGGCTAATTCTTGAACCGTAAAGTCTTAGACGCCTTGATCTTGGCGGCATTCGTCTCAGCGCCTGGCAATTAGTATAGAAGCACTGTTTCCCACTTTTTCTGAGGCTAATTCTTGAACCGTAAGTCTTAGACGCTTGATCTTGGCGGCATTCGTCTCAGCGCCTGGCAATTAGCATAGAAGCACTGTCTTTGACTTATCTGAAAGTTTCCCAGGCGAGCTATTCACAAGTAAATCCTAGACGCTCGATCTTGGTTACTTTCGCTTTCGCGGCTGGCAGCAAAGTTCAGAACCATGTTTCTGTGATAACTCTTGAACCGTAAGTCAGACGCTCGCTCTTGGCTGCATTCGTTTCAGCTCGTGGCAGCCAGTCTAAAAAAACCCTATCTTGGACTTCTCTGGATGTTTCCCAGGCGAGCTATTGGCAGCATGTTCAGAACCACTGTTTCTGAGGCTAATTCTTGAACCGTAAGTCATAGACGCTCGATCTTGGCGGCATTCGTCTCAGCGCCTGGCAATTAGTATAGAAGCACTGTTTCCCACTGTTTCTGAGGCTAATTCTTGAACCGTAAGTCATAGACTCTCGATCTTGGCGGCATTCGTCTCAGCGCCTGGCAATTAGTATAGAAGCACTGTCTTTGACTTCACTGGATGTTTCCCAGGCGAGCTATTGACAAGTAAATCCTAGACGCTCGATCTTGGTTATTTTCGCTTTCGCGGCTGGCAGCAAAGTTCAGAACCATGTTTCTGTGAATAACTCTTGAACCGTAAGTCACAGACGCTCGCTCTTGGCTGCATTCGTTTCAGCTCGTGGCAGCCAGTTTAAAAAAAACACTATCTTGGACTTCTCTGGATGTTTCCCAGGCGAGCTATTGGCAGCATGTTCAGAACCACTGTTTCTGAGGCTAATTCTTGAACCGTAAGTCATAGACGCTCGATCTTGGCGGCATTCGTCTCAGCGCCTGGCAATTAGTATAGAAGCACTGTTTCCCACTGTTTCTGAGGCTAATTCTTGAACCGTAAGTCATAGACGCTCGATCTTGGCGGCATTCGTCTCAGCGCCTGGCAATTAGTATAGAAGCACTGTTTCCCACTTTTTCTGAGGCTAATTCTTGAACCGTAAGTCTTAGACGCTTGATCTTGGCGGCATTCGTCTCAGCGCCTGGCAATTAGCATAGAAGCACTGTCTTTGACTTATCTGAAAGTTTCCCAGGCGAGCTATTCACAAGTAAATCCTAGACGCTCGATCTTGGTTACTTTCGCTTTCGCGGCTGGCAGCAAAGTTCAGAACCATGTTTCTGTGATAACTCTTGAACCGTAAGTCAGACGCTCGCTCTTGGCTGCATTCGTTTCAGCTCGTGGCAGCCAGTCTAAAAAAACCCTATCTTGGACTTCTCTGGATGTTTCCCAGGCGAGCTATTGGCAGCATGTTCAGAACCACTGTTTCTGAGGCTAATTCTTGAACCGTAAGTCATAGACGCTCGATCTTGGCGGCATTCGTCTCAGCGCCTGGCAATTAGTATAGAAGCACTGTTTCCCACTGTTTCTGAGGCTAATTCTTGAACCGTAAGTCATAGACTCTCGATCTTGGCGGCATTCGTCTCAGCGCCTGGCAATTAGTATAGAAGCACTGTCTTTGACTTCACTGGATGTTTCCCAGGCGAGCTATTGACAAGTAAATCCTAGACGCTCGATCTTGGTTATTTTCGCTTTCGCGGCTGGCAGCAAAGTTCAGAACCATGTTTCTGTGAATAACTCTTGAACCGTAAAGTCACAGACGCTCGCTCTTGGCTGCATTCGTTTCAGCTCGTGGCAGCCAGTCTAAAAAAAACACTATCTTGGACTTCTCTGGATGTTTCCCAGGCGAGCTATTGGCAGCATGTTCAGAACCACTGTTTCTGAGGCTAATTCTTGAACCGTAAGTCATAGACGCTCGATCTTGGCGGCATTCGTCTCAGCGCCTGGCAATTAGTATAGAAGCACTGTTTCCCACTGTTTCTGAGGCTAATTCTTGAACCGTAAGTCATAGACGCTCGATCTTGGCGGCATTCGTCTCAGCGCCTGGCAATTAGTATAGAAGCACTGTTTCCCACTGTTTCTGAGGCTAATTCTTGAACCGTAAGTCTTAGACGCTTGATCTTGGCGGCATTCGTCTCAGCGCCTGGCAATTAGTATAGAAGCACTGTCTTTGACTTCTCTGGATGTTTTCCAGGCGAGCTATTCACAAGTAAATCCTAGACGCTCGATCTTGGTTGCTTTCGCTTTCGCGGCTGGCAGCAAAGTTCAGAACCATGTTTATGTGAATAACTTTTGAACCGTAAGTCACAGACGCTCGCTCTTGGCTGCATTCGTTTCAGCTCGTGGCAGCCAGTCTAAAAAAACACTATCTTGGACTTCTGTGGATGTTTCCCCGGCGAGCTATTGGCAGCATGTTCAAAACCACTGTTTCTGAGGCTAATTCTTGAACCGTAAGTCATAGACGCTCGATCTTGGCGGCATTCGTCTCAGCGCCTGGCAATTAGTATAGAAGCACTGTTTCCCACTGTTTCTGAGGCTAATTCTTGAACCGTAAGTCATAGACTCTCGATCTTGGCGGCATTCGTCTCAGCGCCTGGCAATTAGTGGAGAAGCACTGTCTTTGACTTATCTGAAAGTTTCCCAGGCGAGCTATTCACAAGTAAATCCTAGACGCTCGATCTTGGTTACTTTCGCTTTCGCGGCTGGCAGCAAAGTTCAGAACCATGTTTCTGTGAATAAATCTTGAACCGTAAGTCACAGACGCTCGCTCTTGGCTGCATGCGTTTCAGCTCGTGGCAGCCAGTCTAAAAAAACACTATCTTGGACTTCTCTGGATGTTTCCCAGGCGAGCTATTGGCAGCATGTTCAGAACCACTGTTTCTGAGGCTAATTCTTGAACCGTAAGTCATAGACGCTCGATCTTGGCGGCATTCGTCTCAGCGCCTGGCAATTAGTATAGAAGCACTGTTTCCCACTGTTTCTGAGGCTAATTCTTGAACCGTAAGTCTTAGACGCTTGATCTTGGCGGCATTCGTCTCAGCGCCTGGCAATTAGTATAGAAGCACTGTCTTTGACTTCTCTGGATGTTTTCCAGGCGAGCTATTCACAAGTAAATCCTAGACGCTCGATCTTGGTTGCTTTCGCTTTCGCGGCTGGCAGCAAAGTTCAGAACCATGTTTATGTGAATAACTTTTGAACCGTAAGTCACAGACGCTCGCTCTTGGCTGCATTCGTTTCAGCTCGTGGCAGCCAGTCTAAAAAAACACTATCTTGGACTTCTGTGGATGTTTCCCCGGCGAGCTATTGGCAGCATGTTCAAAACCACTGTTTCTGAGGCTAATTCTTGAACCGTAAGTCATAGACGCTCGATCTTGGCGGCATTCGTCTCAGCGCCTGGCAATTAGTATAGAAGCACTGTTTCCCACTGTTTCTGAGGCTAATTCTTGAACCGTAAGTCATAGACTCTCGATCTTGGCGGCATTCGTCTCAGCGCCTGGCAATTAGTGGAGAAGCACTGTCTTTGACTTATCTGAAAGTTTCCCAGGCGAGCTATTCACAAGTAAATCCTAGACGCTCGATCTTGGTTACTTTCGCTTTCGCGGCTGGCAGCAAAGTTCAGAACCATGTTTCTGTGAATAAATCTTGAACCGTAAGTCACAGACGCTCGCTCTTGGCTGCATGCGTTTCAGCTCGTGGCAGCCAGTCTAAAAAAACACTATCTTGGACTTCTCTGGATGTTTCCCAGGCGAGCTATTGGCAGCATGTTCAGAACCACTGTTTCTGAGGCTAATTCTTGAACCGTAAGTCAAAGACGCTCGATCTTGGCGGCATTCGTCTCAGCGCCTGCCAATTAGTATAGAAGCACTGTTTCCCACTGTTTCTGAGGCTAATTCTTGAACCGTAAGTCTTAGACGCTTGATCTTGGCGGCATTCGTCTCAGCGCCTGGCAATTAGTATAGAAGCACTGTCTTTGACTTCTCTGGATGTTTTCCAGGCGAGCTATTCACAAGTAAATCCTAGACGCTCGATCTTGGTTGCTTTCGCTTTCGCGGCTGGCAGCAAAGTTCAGAACCATGTTTATGTGAATAACTTTTGAACCGTAAGTCACAGACGCTCGCTCTTGGCTGCATTCGTTTCAGCTCGTGGCAGCCAGTCTAAAAAAACACTATCTTGGACTTCTGTGGATGTTTCCCCGGCGAGCTATTGGCAGCATGTTCAAAACCACTGTTTCTGAGGCTAATTCTTGAACCGTAAGTCATAGACTCTCGATCTTGGCGGCATTCGTCTCAGCGCCTGGCAATTAGTATAGAAGCACTGTCTTTGACTTCACTGGATGTTTCCCAGGCGAGCTATTGACAAGTAAATCCTAGACGCTCGATCTTGGTTATTTTCGCTTTCGCGGCTGGCAGCAAAGTTCAGAACCATGTTTATGAGAATAACTTTTGAACCGTAAGTCACAGACGCTCGCTCTTGGCTGCATTCGTTTCAGCTCGTGGCAGCCAGTCAAAAAAAAAAACACTATCTTGGACTTCTCTGGATGTTTCCCAGGCGAGCAATTGGCAGCATGTTCAGAACCACTGTTTCTGAGGCTAATTCTTGAACCGTAAGTCATAGACGCTCGATCTTGGCCGGCATTCGTCTCAGCGCCTGGCAATTAGTATAGAAGCACTGTTTCCCACTGTTTCTGAGGCTAATTCTTGAACCGTAAGTCTTAGACGCTTGATCTTGGCGGCATTCGTCTCAGCGCCTGGCAATTAGTATAGAAGCACTGTCTTTGACTTCTCTGGATGTTTTCCAGGCGAGCTATTCACAAGTAAATCCTAGACGCTCGATCTTGGTTGCTTTCGCTTTCGCGGCTGGCAGCAAAGTTCAGAACCATGTTTATGTGAATAACTTTTGAACCGTAAGTCACAGACGCTCGCTCTTGGCTGCATTCGTTTCAGCTCGTGGCAGCCAGTCTAAAAAAACACTATCTTGGACTTCTGTGGATGTTTCCCCGGCGAGCTATTGGCAGCATGTTCAAAAACCACTGTTTCTGAGGCTAATTCTTGAACCGTAAGTCATAGACTCTCGATCTTGGCGGCATTCGTCTCAGCGCCTGGCAATTAGTATAGAAGCACTGTCTTTGACTTCACTGGATGTTTCCCAGGCGAGCTATTGACAAGTAAATCCTAGACGCTCGATCTTGGTTATTTTCGCTTTCGCGGCTGGCAGCAAAGTTCAGAACCATGTTTATGAGAATAACTTTTGAACCGTAAGTCACAGACGCTCGCTCTTGGCTGCATTCGTTTCAGTTCGTGGCAGCCAGTCAAAAAAACACTATCTTGGACTTCTCTGGATGTTTCCCAGGCGAGCAATTGGCAGCATGTTCAGAACCACTGTTTCTGAGGCTAATTATTGAACCGTAAGTCATAGACGCTCGATCTTGGCGGCATTCGTCTCAGCGCCTGGCAATTAGTATAGAAGCACTGTTTCCCACTGTTTCTGAGGCTAATTCTTGAACCGTAAGTCATAGACGCTCGATCTTGGCGGCATTCGTCTCAGCGCCTGGCAATTAGTATAGAAGCACTGTTTCCCACTGTTTCTGAGGCTAATTCTTGAACCGTAAGTCTTAGACGCTTGATCTTGGCGGCATTCGTCTCAGCGCCTGGCAATTAGTATAGAAGCACTGTCTTTGACTTCTCTGGATGTTTTCCAGGCGAGCTATTCACAAGTAAATCCTAGACGCTCGATCTTGGTTGCTTTCGCTTTCGCGGCTGGCAGCAAAGTTCAGAACCATGTTTATGTGAATAACTTTTGAACCGTAAGTCACAGACGCTCGCTCTTGGCTGCATTCGTTTCAGCTCGTGGCAGCCAGTCTAAAAAAACACTATCTTGGACTTCTGTGGATGTTTCCCCGGCGAGCTATTGGCAGCATGTTCAAAACCACTGTTTCTGAGGCTAATTCTTGAACCGTAAGTCATAGACTCTCGATCTTGGCGGCATTCGTCTCAGCGCCTGGCAATTAGTATAGAAGCACTGTCTTTGACTTCACTGGACGTTTCCCAGGCGAGCTATTGACAAGTAAATCCTAGACGCTCGATCTTGGTTATTTTCGCTTTCGCGGCTGGCAGCAAAGTTCAGAACCATGTTTATGAGAATAACTTTTGAACCGTAAGTCACAGACGCTCGCTCTTGGCTGCATTCGTTTCAGCTCGTGGCAGCCAGTCAAAAAAAACACTATCTTGGACTTCTCTGGATGTTTCCCAGGCGAGCAATTGGCAGCATGTTCAGAACCACTGTTTCTGAGGCTAATTATTGAACCGTAAGTCATAGACGCTCGATCTTGGCGGCATTCGTCTCAGCGCCTGGCAATTAGTGTAGAAGCACTGTCTTTGACTTCTCTGGATGTTTCCCAGGCGAGCTATTGACAAGTAAATCCTAGACGCTCGATCTTGGTTATTTTCGCTTTCGCGGCTGGCAGCAAAGTTCAGAACCATGTTTCTGTGAATAACTCTTGAACCGTAAGTCACAGACGCTCGCTCTTGGCTGCATTCGTTTCAGCTCGTGGCAGCCAGTCTAAAAAACACTATCTTGGACTTCTCTGGATGTTTCCCAGGCGAGCTATTGGCAGCATGTTTTGAACCACTGTTTCTGAGGCTAATTCTTGAACCGTAAGTCATAGACGCTCGATCTTGGCGGCATTCGTCTCAGCGCCTGGCAATTAGTATAGAAGCACTGTTTCCCCACTGTTTCTGAGGCTAATTCTTGAACCGTAAGTCATAGACGCTCGATCTTGGCGGCATTCGTCTCAGCGCCTGGCAATTAGTATAGAAGCACTGTTTCCCACTGTTTCTGAGGCTAATTCTTGAACCGTAAGTCTTAGACGCTCGATCTTGGCGGCATTCGTCTCAGCGCCTGGCAATTAGTATAGAAGCACTGTCTTTGACTTATCTGAAAGTTTCCCAGGCGAGCTATTCACAAGTAAATCCTAGACGCTCGATCTTGGTTACTTTCGCTTTCGCGGCTGGCAGCAAAGTTCAGAACCATGTTTCTGTGAATAACTCTTGAACCGTAAGTCACAGACGCTCGCTCTTGGCTGCATGCGTTTCAGCTCGTGGCAGCCAGTCTAAAAAAACACTATCTTGGACTTCTGTGGATGTTTCCCCGGCGAGCTATTGGCAGCATGTTCAAAACCACTGTTTCTGAGGCTAATTCTTGAACCGTAAGTCATAGACGCTCGATCTTGGAGGCATTCGTCTCAGCGCCTGGCAATTAGTATAGAAGCACTGTTTCCCACTGTTTCTGAGGCTAATTCTTGAACCGTAAGTCATAGACGCTCGATCTTGGCGGCATTCGTCTCAGCGCCTGGCAATTAGTATAGAAGCACTGTTTCCCACTGTTTCTGAGGCTAATTCTTGAACCGTAAGTCTTAGACGCTTGATCTTGGCGGCATTCGTCTCAGCGCCTGGCAATTAGTATAGAAGCACTGTCTTTGACTTCTCTGGATGTTTTCCAGGCGAGCTATTCACAAGTAAATCCTAGACGCTCGATCTTGGTTACTTTCGCTTTCGCGGCTGGCAGCAAAGTTCAGAACCATGTTTCTGTGAATAACTCTTGAACCGTAAGTCACAGACGCTCGCTCTTGGCTGCATGCGTTTCAGCTCGTGGCAGCCAGTCTAAAAAAACACTATCTTGGACTTCTCTGGATGTTTCCCAGGCGAGCTATTGGCAGCATGTTCAGAACCACTGTTTCTGAGGCTAATTCTTGAACCGTAAGTCATAGACGCTCGATCCTGGAGGCATTCGTCTCAGCGCCTGGCAATTAGTATAGAAGCACTGTTTCCCACTGTTTCTGAGGCTAATTCTTGAACCGTAAGTCATAGACGCTCGATCTTGGCGGCATTCGTCTCAGCGCCTGGCAATTAGTATAGAAGCACTGTTTCCCACTGTTTCTGAGGCTAATTCTTGAACCGTAAGTCTTAGACGCTTGATCTTGGCGGCATTCGTCTCAGCGCCTGGCAATTAGTATAGAAGCACTGTCTTTGACTTCTCTGGATGTTTTCCAGGCGAGCTATTCACAAGTAAATCCTAGACGCTCGATCTTGGTTGCTTTCGCTTTCGCGGCTGGCAGCAAAGTTCAGAACCATGTTTATGTGAATAACTTTTGAACCTTAAGTCACAGACGCTCGCTCTTGGCTGCATTCGTTTCAGCTCGTGGCAGCCAGTCTAAAAAAACACTATCTTGGACTTCTGTGGATGTTTCCCCGGCGAGCTATTGGCAGCATGTTCAAAACCACTGTTTCTGAGGCTAATTCTTGAACCGTAAGTCATAGACGCTCGATCTTGGCGGCATTCGTCTCAGCGCCTGGCAATTAGTATAGAAGCACTGTTTCCCACTGTTTCTGAGGCTAATTCTTGAACCGTAAGTCATAGACTCTCGATCTTGGCGGCATTCGTCTCAGCGCCTGGCAATTAGTATAGAAGCACTGTCTTTGACTTCACTGGATGTTTCCCAGGCGAGCTATTGACAAGTAAATCCTAGACGCTCGATCTTGGTTATTTTCGCTTTCGCGGCTGGCAGCAAAGTTCAGAACCATGTTTATGAGAATAACTTTTGAACCGTAAGTCACAGACGCTCGCTCTTGGCTGCATTCGTTTCAGCTCGTGGCAGCCAGTCTAAAAAAACACTATCTTGGACTTCTCTGGATGTTTCCCAGGCGAGCTATTGGCAGCATGTTCAGAACCACTGTTTCTGAGGCTAATTATTGAACCGTAAGTCATAGACGCTCGATCTTGGCGGCATTCGTCTCAGCGCCTGGCAATTAGTATAGAAGCACTGTCTTTGACTTCTCTGGATGTTTCCCAGGCGAGCTATTGACAAGTAAATCCTAGACGCTCGATCTTGGTTATTTTCGCTTTCGCGGCTGGCAGCAAAGTTCAGAACCATGTTTCTGTGAATAATTCTTGAACCGTAAGTGACAGACGCTCGCTCTGGGCTGCATTCGTTTCAGCTCGTGGCAGTCAGTCTAAAAAACACTATCTTGGACTTCTCTGGATGTTTCCCAGGCGAGCTATTGGCAGCATGTTTTGAACCACTGTTTCTGAGGCTAATTCTTGAACCGTAAGTCATAGACGCTCGATCTTGGCGGCATTCGTCTCAGCGCCTGGCAATTAGTATAGAAGCACTGTTTCCCACTGTTTCTGAGGCTAATTCTTGAACCGTAAGTCTTAGACGCTTGATCTTGGCGGCATTCGTCTCAGCGCCTGGCAATTAGTGGAGAAGCACTGTCTTTGACTTATCTGAAAGTTTCCCAGGCGAGCTATTCACAAGTAAATCCTAGACGCTCGATCTTGGTTGCTTTCGCTTTCGCGGCTGGCAGCAAAGTTCAGAACCATGTTTCTGTGAATAACTCTTGAACCGTAAGTCACAGACGCTCGCTCTTGGCTGCATGCGTTTCAGCTCGTGGCAGCCAGTCTAAAAAAACACTATCTTGGACTTCTCTGGATGTTTCCCAGGCGAGCTATTGGCAGCATGTTCAGAACCACTGTTTCTGAGGCTAATTCTTGAACCGTAAGTCATAGACGCTCGATCTTGGCGGCATTCGTCTCAGCGCCTGGCAATTAGTATAGAAGCACTGTTTCCCACTGTTTCTGAGGCTAATTCTTGAACCGTAAGTCTTAGACGCTTGATCTTGGCGGCATTCGTCTCAGCGCCTGGCAATTAGTATGGAAGCACTATCTTTGACTTCTCTGGATGTTTCCCAGGCGAGCTATTGACAAGTAAATCCTAGACGCTCGATCTTGGTTATTTTCGCTTTCGCGGCTGGCAGCAAAGTTCAGAACCATGTTTCTGTGAATAACTCTTGAACCGTAAGTGACAGACGCTCGCTCTTGGCTGCATTCGTTTCAGCTCGTGGCAGTCAGTCTAAAAAACACTATCTTGGACTTCTCTGGATGTTTCCCAGACGAGCTATTGGCAGCATGTTTTGAACCACTGTTTCTGAGGCTAATTCTTGAACCGTAAGTCATAGACGCTCGATCTTGGCGGCATTCGTCTCAGCGCCTGGCAATTAGTATAGAAGCACTGTTTCCCACTGTTTCTGAGGCTAATTCTTGAACCGTAAGTCTTAGACGCTTGATCTTGGCGGCATTCGTCTCAGCGCCTGGCAATTAGTATAGAAGCACTGTCTTTGACTTCTCTGGATGTTTCCCAGGCGAGCTATTCACAAGTAAATCCTAGACGCTCGATCTTGGTTACTTTCGCTTTCGCGGCTGGCAGCAAAGTTCAGAACCATGTTTCTGTGAATAACTCTTGAATCGTAAGTCACAGACGCTCGCTCTTGGTTGCATTCGTTTCAGCTCGTGGCAGCCAGTCTAAAAAACACTATATTGGACTTCTCTGGATGTTTCCCAGGCGAGCTATTAGCAGCATGTTCAGAACCACTGTTTCTGAGGCTAATTCTTGAACCGTAAGTCATAGACGCTCGATCTTGGCGGCATTCGTCTCAGCGCCTGGCAATTAGTATAGAAGCACTGTTTCCCACTGTTTCTGAGGCTAATTCTTGAACCGTAAGTCTTAGACGCTTGATCTTGGCGGCATTCGTCTCAGCGCCTGGCAATTAGCATAGAAGCACTGTCTTTGACTTATCTGAAAGTTTCCCAGGCGAGCTATTGACAAGTAAATCCTAGACGCTCGATCTTGGTTACTTTCGCTTTCGCGGCTGGCAGCAAAGTTTAGAACCATGTTTCTGTGAATAACTCTTGAACCGTAAGTCACAGACGCTCGCTCTTGGCTGCATTCGTTTCAGCTCGTGGCAGCCAGTCTAAAAAAACACTATCTTGGACTTCTCTGGATGTTTCCCAGGCGAGCTATTGGCAGCATGTTCAGAACCACTGTTTCTGAGGCTAATTCTTGAACCGTAAGTCATAGACGCTCGATCTTGGCGGCATTCGTCTCAGCGCCTGGCAATTAGTATAGAAGCACTGTTTCCCACTGTTTCTGAGGCTAATTCTTGAACCGTAAGTCATAGACGCTCGATCTTGGCGGCATTCGTCTCAGCGCCTGGCAATTAGTATAGAAGCACTGTCTTTGACTTCTCTGGATGTTTCCCAGGCGAGCTATTGACAAGTAAATCCTAGACGCTCGATCTTGGTTATTTTCGCTTTCGCGGCTGGCAGCAAAGTTCAGAACCATGTTTCTGTGAATAACTCTTGAACCGTAAGTGACAGACGCTCGCTCTTGGCTGCATTCGTTTCAGCTCGTGGCAGTCAGTCTAAAAAACACTATCTTGGACTTCTCTGGATGTTTCCCAGGCGAGCTATTGGCAGCATGTTTAGAACCACTGTTTCTGAGGCTAATTCTTGAACCGTAAGTCATAGACGCTCGATCTTGGCGGTATTCGTCTCAGCACCTGGAAATTAGTATAGAAGCACTGTTTCCCACTGTTTCTGAGGCTAATTCTTGAACCGTAAGTCATAGACTCTCGATCTTGGCGGCATTCGTCTCAGCGCCTGGCAATTAGTATAGAAGCACTGTCTTTGACTTCACTGGATGTTTCCCAGGCGAGCTATTGACAAGTAAATCCTAGACGCTCGATCTTGGTTATTTTCGCTTTCGCGGCTGGCAGAAAAGTTCAGAACCATGTTTCTGTGAATAACTCTTGAACCGTAAGTCACAGACGCTCGCTCTTGGCTGCATTCGTTTCAGCTCGTGGCAGCCAGTCTAAAAAAAACACTATCTTGGACTTCTCTGTATGTTTCCCAGGCGAGCTATTGGCAGCATGTTCAAAACCACTGTTTCTGAGGCTAATTCTTGAACCGTAAGTCATAGACGCTCGATCTTGGCGGCATTCGTCTCAGCGCCTGGCAATTAGTATAGAAGCACTGTTTCCCACTGTTTCTGAGGCTAATTCTTGAACCGTAAGTCTTAGACGCTTGATCTTGGCGGCATTCGTCTCAGCGCCTGGCAATTAGCATAGAAGCACTGTCTTTGACTTATCTGAAAGTTTCCCAGGCGAGCTATTCACAAGTAAATCCTAGACGCTCGATCTTGGTTACTTTCGCTTTCGCGGCTGGCAGCAAAGTACAGAACCATGTTTCTGTGAATAACTCTTGAACCGTAAGTCACAGACGCTCGCTCTTGGCTGCATTCGTTTCAGCTCGTGGCAGCCAGTCTAAAAAAACACTATCTTGGACTTCTCTGGATGTTTCCCAGGCGAGCTATTGGCAGCATGTTCAAAACCACTGTTTCTGAGGCTAATTCTTGAACCGTAAGTCATAGACGCTCGATCTTGGCGGCATTCGTCTCAGCGCCTGGCAATTAGCATAGAAGCACTGTCTTTGACTTATCTGAAAGTTTCCCAGGCGAGCTATTGACAAGTAAATCCTAGACGCTCGATCTTGGTTACTTTCGCTTTCGCAGCTGGCAGCAAAGTTTAGAACCATGTTTCTGTGAATAACTCTTGAACCGTAAGTCACAGACGCTCGCTCTTGGCTGCATTCGTTTCAGCTCGTGGCAGCCAGTCTAAAAAAACACTATCTTGGACTTCTCTGGATGTTTCCCAGGCGAGCTATTGGCAGCATGTTCAGAACCACTGTTTCTGAGGCTAATTCTTGAACCGTAAGTCATAGACGCTCGATCTTGGCGGCATTCGTCTCAGCGCCTGGCAATTAGTATAGAAGCAATGTTTCCCACTGTTTCTGAGGCTAATTCTTGAACCGTAAGTCATAGACGCTCGATCTTGGCGGCATTCGTCTCAGCGCCTGGCAATTAGTGTAGAAGCACTGTCTTTGACTTCTCTGGATGTTTCCCAGGCGAGCTATTGACAAGTAAATCCTAGACGCTCGATCTTGGTTATTTTCGCTTTCGCGGCTGGCAGCAAAGTTCAGAACCATGTTTCTGTGAATAACTCTTGAACCGTAAGTGACAGACGCTCGCTCTTGGCTGCATTCGTTTCAGCTCGTGGCAGTCAGTCTAAAAAACACTATCTTGGACTTCTCTGGATGTTTCCCAGACGAGCTATTGGCAGCATGTTTAGAACCACTGTTTCTGAGGCTAATTCTTGAACCGTAAGTCATAGACGCTCGATCTTGGCGGTATTCGTCTCAGCACCTGGAAATTAGTATAGAAGCACTGTTTCCCACTGTTTCTGAGGCTAATTCTTGAACCGTAAGTCATAGACTCTCGATCTTGGCGGCATTCGTCTCAGCGCCTGGCAATTAGTATAGAAGCACTGTCTTTGACTTCACTGGATGTTTCCCAGGCGAGCTATTGACAAGTAAATCCTAGACGCTCGATCTTGGTTATTTTCGCTTTCGCGGCTGGCAGCAAAGTTCAGAACCATGTTTCTGTGAATCACTCTTGAACCGTAAGTCACAGACGCTCGCTCTTGGCTACATTCGTTTCAGCTCGTGGCAGCCAGTCTAAAAAAAACACTATCTTGGACTTCTCTGGATGTTTCCCAGGCGAGCTATTGGCAGCATGTTCAGAACCACTGTTTCTGAGGCTAATTCTTGAACCGTAAGTCATAGACGCTCGATCTTGGCGGCATTCGTCTCAGCGCCTGGCAATTAGTATGGAAGCACTGTCTTTGACTTCTCTGGATGTTTCCCAGGCGAGCTATTGACAAGTAAATCCTAGACGCTCGATCTTGGTTACTTTCGCTTTCGCGGCTGGCAGCAAAGTTCAGAACCATGTTTCTGTGAATAACTCTTGAACCGTAAGTCACAGACGCTCGCTCTTGGCTGCATTCGTTTCAGCTCGTGGCAGCCAGTCTAAAAAAAACACTATCTTGGACTTCTCTGTATGTTTCCCAGGCGAGCTATTGGCAGCATGTTCAAAACCACTGTTTCTGAGGCTAATTCTTGAACCGTAAGTCATAGACGCTCGATCTTGGCGGCATTCGTCTCAGCGCCTGGCAATTAGTATAGAAGCACTGTTTCCCACTGTTTCTGAGGCTAATTCTTGAACCGTAAGTCTTAGACGCTTGATCTTGGCGGCATTCGTCTCAGCGCCTGGCAATTAGTATAGAAGCACTGTCTTTGACTTATCTGAAAGTTTCCCAGGCGAGCTATTCACAAGTAAATCCTAGACGCTCGATCTTGGTTACTTTCGCTTTCGCGGCTGGCAGCAAAGTTCAGAACCATGTTTCTGTGAATAACTCTTGAACCGTAAGTCACAGACGCTCGCTCTTGGCTGCATGCGTTTCAGCTCGTGGCAGCCAGTCTAAAAAAACACTATCTTGGACTTCTCTGGATGTTTCCCAGGCGAGCTATTGGCAGCATGTACAGAACCACTGTTTCTGAGGCTAATTCTTGAACCGTAAGTCATAGACGCTCGATCTTGGCGGCATTCGTCTCAGCGCCTGGCAATTAGTATAGAAGCACTGTTTCCCACTGTTTCTGAGGCTAATTCTTGAACCGTAAGTCATAGACGCTCGATCTTGGCGGCATTCGTCTCAGCGCCTGGCAATTAGTATAGAAGCACTGTTTCCCACTGTTTCTGAGGCTAATTCTTGAACCGTAAGTCTTAGACGCTTGATCTTGGCGGCATTCGTCTCAGCGCCTGGCAATTAGTATAGAAGCACTGTCTTTGACTTCACTGGATGTTTCCCAGGCGAGCTATTGACAAGTAAATCCTAGACGCTCGATCTTGGTTATTTTCGCTTTCGCGGCTGGCAGCAAAGTTCAGAACCATGTTTCTGTGAATAACTCTTGAACCGTAAGTGACAGACGCTCGCTCTTGGCTGCATTCGTTTCAGCTCGTGGCAGCCAGTCTAAAAAACACTATCTTGGACTTCTCTGGATGTTTCCCATGCGAGCTATTGGCAGGATGTTCAGAACCACTGTTTCTGAGGCTAATTCTTGAACCGTAAGTCATAGACGCTCGATCTTGGCGGCATTCGTCTCAGCGCCTGGCAATTAGTATAGAAGCACTGTTTCCCACTGTTTCTGAGGATAATTCTTGAACCGTAAGTCTTAGACGCTTGATCTTGGCGGCATTCGTCTCAGCGCCTGGCAATTAGTATAGCTGCACTGTCTTTGACTTC